>NC_057389.1:99858654-99911556 GCF_019320065.1 Cervus canadensis
GATCATTATACAGTCAGTCTAAAAGTGCACATTTGAAAAGAGACAAAGAAGGACACTACATAATGATCAAAGGATCAATCAAAGAAGAAGATATAACAATTATAAATATATATGCACCCAACATGGGAGCACCGCAATATGTACGGCAAACGCTAACGAGTATGAAAGAGGAAATTAATAGTAACACAATAATAGTGGGAGACTTTAATACCCCACTCACAACTATGGATAGATCAACTAAACAGAAAATTAACAAGGAAACACAAACTTTAAATGACACAATGGACCAGCTAGACCTAATTGATATCTATAGGACATTTCACCCCAAAACAATCAACTTCACCTTTTTCTCAAGTGCACACGGAACCTTCTCCAGAATAGATCACATCGTGGGCCATAAATCTGGTCTTGGAAAATTCAAAAAAATTGAAATCATTCCAGTCATCTTTTCTGACCACAGTGCAGTAAGATTAGATCTCAATTACAGGAAAAAAATTGTTAAAAATTCAAACATATGGAGGCTAAATAACACGCTTCTGAATAACCAACAAATCATAGAAGAAATCAAAAAAGAAATCAAAATATGTATAGAAATGAATGAAAATGAAAACACAACAACCCAAAACCTATGGGACACTGTAAAAGCAGTGCTAAGGGGAAGGTTCATAGCATTACAGGCTTACATCAAGAAACAAGAAAAAAGCCAAATAAATAACCTAACTCTACACCTAAAGCAATTAGAGAAGGAAGAAATGAAGAACCCCAGAGTTAGCAGAAGGAAAGAAATCTTAAAAATCAGGGCAGAAATAAATGCAAAAGAAACTAAAGAGACCATAGCAAAAATCAACAAAGCTAAAAGCTGGTTTTTTGAAAAAATAAACAAAATTGACAAACCATTAGCAAGACTCATTAAGAAACAAAGAGAGAAGAACCAAATTAACAAAATTAGAAATGAAAATGGAGAGATCACAACAGACAACACTGAAATACAAAGGATCATAAGAGACTACTACCAGCAGCTCTATGCCAATAAAATGGACAACTTGGATGAAATGGACAAATTCTTAGAAAAGTATAACTTTCCAAAACTGAACCAGGAAGAAATAGAAGATCTTAACAGACCCATCACAAGCAAGGAAATCGAAACTGTCATCAAAAATCTTCCAGCAAACAAAAGCCCAGGACCAGATGGCTTCACAGCTGAATTCTACCAAAAATTTAGAGAAGAGCTAACACCTATCTTACTCAAACTCTTCCAGAAAATTGCAGATGAAGGTAAGCTTCCAAACTCATTCTATGAGGCCACCATCACCCTAATTCCAAAACCAGACAAAGATGCCACAAAAAAAGAAAACTACAGGCCAATATCACTGATGAACATAGATGCAAAAATCCTTAACAAAATTCTAGCAAACAGAATCCAACAACATATTAAAAAAATCATACACCATGACCAAGTGGGTTTTATCCCAGGAATGCAAGGATTATTTAATATCCACAAATCAATCAATGTAATACACCACATTAACAAATTGAAAGATAAAAACCATATGATTATCTCAATAGATGCAGAGAAAGCCTTTGACAAAATTCAACACTCATTTATGATTAAAACTCTCCAAAAAGCAGGAATAGAAGGAACATACCTCAACATAATAAAAGCTATATATGACAAACCCACAGCAAGCATTACCTCAATGGTGAAAAATTGAAAGCATTTCCCCTAAAATCAGGAACAAGACAAGGGTGCCCACTCTCACCACTACTATTCAACATAGTGTTGGAAGTTTTGGCCACAGCAATCAGAGCAGAAAAAGAAGTAAAAGGAATCCAGATAGGAAAAGAAGAAGTGAAACTCTCTGTTTGCAGATGACATGATCCTCTACATAGAAAACCCTAAAGACTCTACCAGAAAATTACTAGAGCTAATCAATGAATATAGTAAAGTTGCAGGATATAAAATTAACACACAGAAATCCCTTGCATTCCCATATACTAACAATGAGAAAACAGAAAGAGAAATTAAGGAAACAATACCATTCACCATTGCAACAAAAAGAATAAAATACTTAGGAGTATATCTACCTAAAGAAACAAAAGACCTATACATAGAAAACTATAAAACACTGATGAAAGAAATCAAAGAGGACACAAACAGATGGAGAAACATACCGTGTTCATGGATTGGAAGAATCAATATTGTCAAAATGGCTATTCTACCCAAAGCAATCTATAGATTCAATGCAATCCCTATCAAGCTACCCACGGTATTTTTCACAGAACTAGACCAAAGAATTTCACAATTTGTATGGAAATACAAAAAACCTCGAATAGCCAAAGTAATCTTGAGAAAGAAGAATGGAACTGGAGGAATCAACCTGCCTGACTTCAGACTCTACTACAAAGCCACAGTCATCAAGACAGTATGGTACTGGCACAAAGACAGAAATATAGATCAATGGAACAGAATAGAAAGCCCAGAGATAAATCCACGAACCTATGGACACCTTATCTTTGACAAAGGAGGCAAGGATATACAATGGAAAAAAGACAACCTCTTTAACAAGTGGTGCTGGGAAAACTGGTCAACCACTTGTAAAAGAATGAAACTAGAACACTTTCTAACACCATACACAAAAATAAACTCAAAATGGATTAAAGATCTAAATGTAAGACCAGAAACTATAAAACTCCTAGAGGAGAACATAGGCAAAACACTCTCCGACATAAATCACAGCAAGATCCTCTATGACCCACCTCCCAGAATATTGGAAATAAAAGCAAAACTAAACAAATGGGACCTAATGAAACTTAAAAGCTTTTGCACTAACAAAGGAAACTATAAGCAAGGTGAAAAGACAGCCCTCAGATTGGGAGAAAATAATAGCAAATGAAGCAACAGACAAAGGATTAATCTCAAAAATATACAAGCAACTCCTGCAGCTCAATTCCAGAAAAATAAATGACCAATCAAAAAATGGGCCAAAGAACTAAACAGACATTTCTCCAAAGAAGACATACAGATGGCTAACAAACACATGAAAAGATGCTCAACATCACTCATTATCAGAGAAATGCAAATCAAAACCACAATGAGGTACCATTACACGCCAGTCAGGATGGCTGCTATCCAAAAGTCTACAAGCAATAAATGCTGGAGAGGGTGTGGAGAAAAGGGAACCCTCTTACACTGTTGGTGGGAATGCAAACTAGTACAGCCGCTATGGAGAACAGTGTGGAGATTTCTTAAAAAACTGGAATAGAACTGCCATATGACCCAGCAATCCCACTTCTGGGCATACACACTGAGGAAACCAGATCTGAAAGAGACACGTGCACCCCAATGTTCATCGCAGCACTGTTTATAATAGCCAGGACATGGAAGCAACCTAGATGCCCATCAGCAGATGAATGGATAAGGAAGCTGTGGTACATATACACCATGGAATATTACTCAGCCATTAAAAAGAATTCATTTGAATCAGTTCTAATGAGATGGATGAAACTGGAGCCCATTATACAGAGTGAAGTAAGCCAGAAAGATAAAGACCAATACAGTATACTAACACATATATATGGAATTTAGAAAGGTGATAACGATAACCCTATATGCAAAACAGAAAAAGAGACACAGAAATACAGAACAGACTTTTGAACTCTGTGGGAGAATGTGAGGGTGGGATATTTCAAAAGAACAGCGTATACTATCTATGGTGAAACAGATCACCAGCCCAGGTGGGATGCATGAGACAAGTGCTCCGGCCTGGTGCACTGGGAAGACCCAGAGGAATTGGGTGGAGAGGGAGGTGGGAGGGGGGATCGGGATTGAGAATACATGTAAATCCATGGCTGATTCATATCAATGTATGACAAAACCCACTGGAAAAAAATAATAATAATAATTAAAAAAAAAAAAAGTATGCTTAATATGCACCAGTGGGTATGCTAAGCTTTACTTTAGAATTTTTTCTTAGGAAGAGGTGAGAAAGCATTGGAGACATTTGTAAGGTAGAACAACAAATATCAGCCAAATCTCATCACCAGTGATAATTATACACTGTAAGAATGAGAGAACTACGTCAATCCTTTACATATATTGATTAAATTTGTCTACTAACTTAGGAGGATGAATACCACTATCCCCACTATTTGAGTAAGGACATTAACATTTAGAATGGACCTCTAGTCTCACTAAGTCCTTACAGCAAATTCGAGATTCAAACAGTGGTTTTCTGATTCAAAAGTTTGGCACTTAAAACCATTCAGAAATGCTGTTACAGTTTATGTTTTAAAATTCTTAACTCATTTATTACAGCACATTGTCTGTGTTCTGATGTAAATTGTGGGTTAATTCCCTTTGTTCATTTTTCTAGTGAGATGGTCAATCAATAAGATGTCTTTACATCCTAAAGGTATGATTCCTTTCTCCTTTGATAGATTGCTTCAGCCTGCATTACGAGATATTCTGCAGCAAAGGTATATAACTGGGTTTGGAATGCTGACACAAGTAAGGAAGATATTTTCTCATCACAATCTCTTGGAGAACACCTGAGCTTATTAGACATTATTCTGTAGATGAAGCGGTTCATCATGGGGGTTACCATGGTGTAGGTCATTGAGGTCATCAGACTCGTCTTAGAGGATGAAATGCCTGCAAAACTGAGGTTTACATACCCCATTGCCTCTGCTTTAGAACAAGGCAACTACCAAGAGGTGAGACCCTAAGGTAGATCGTGTTTTCCTCCATATGTCCATTTCTGTCTTCTCTTTCTGTTTTTAGAAATGCTTTCTAATTTTTCTTTTAATGAAAGATACAAAATGGTCATATTAAATGAAGTGTTCTTGGGAGGCTTGCCAACTAGATTATGGGTACTATTTCTACATTCTCTAGGGAAAAGATCATTTAATGTTGATAAATTCTCTTCATCAATCTTTTCAAAATTATCGTGGCTGGAAGTGAGAAGATCCAGGAAGTAACAAGGCCAATAAGTCATAACATGCTGTACCTGGTCTCTGTATATAAATGTGTGTGTGTGTGTGTGTGTGGGTTGTGGGGTGTGGTGTGTGAGCAGTTCTCTGGGCAGTGGTACTTAGGTTTAGGTACTCCAAACAGTGACCTTGTAGCTTACTTACTTTACTGTACAGTAGAAACTAACACTGCATTTAAAGCAATTATACCCCAATTAAAAAAAAAAAAAAAAGAATATTGTGGTGCATGAGGGAAGTCAGGAACCAAAAAAAAAAAAAAAAAAAAATACAATAATGTTAACCAGTCAGTTGGAGATAACAAGGGGATACATTTCTATTTATAGGAATCATCTGAAGCAAAATTAAAAATGTAAAAGGAACACTGTGTGAATGAAGGTTCAGCAGCAGCAGCAGGGAGGTCACATTGTTCCTCAGCATTCTCTAACATCATCTCTTCTTGCTCATTGCCCTCCACACTTTGGCTTCCCCTTGAGTCTTGACTATGTGAGACAAGCACAGCTGAAACATCCTCTGAGCCTTTAGACTGACTCCTCCCCAACAGGGTGCATTTGTCCCTCAGATAACCTGATGTGTTTGCATCATCTTCCTTCAAGCCTCTGTTCAAATTTCTCCTTGTTTGCAAGTCTTCTTGAACTCCTAGTAAAATGTAGCAGCACCATTCACTCTATTTTATACCTGTATGTTTTTTCCATAGCATTTATCACAGTAAGACATGGTAATTTGTTTCTTAATTAGTTAATTCACATTTTTATTCATTATTGTGTTATGGGGAGTTTTGTTCTTGGCAGTCTATACTTTTACCCTAGAAGCTAGCATTCAACATAAATTCCTCAGATGCATGAAAGAATTTTGCATTAAAACACAGTCACACATGAACTCTTGGGAGGAAATCTGAATTTTAGGATGTTATAATCACAGGTGTCACAGAAGATCCTTTTATTTTTAATTTTTTTATATATTTATTTTTGATTGGAAGATAATTGCTTTACAGTACTGTGCTGGTTTCCGCCATATATTGACATGAATCAGCCATGAGTATATATATGTTCCCTCCCTCTTGAACCTCCCTCCCACTTCCCACCCCATCCCACCCCTCTAGGTTGTCACAGAGCACTGAGTTTGAACTTCCTGCATCATACAACAAATTCCCACTATCTGTCTGTTTTACAGCTGGTAATGTATATGCTTCAATGCTACTCTCTCAATTTGCCCCACCCTCTCCTTCCCCCACTGTGTCCACAGGTCTATTCTCTTGCAGGGTATCAGTGGAGACCCAGACATAGAAGATCCTTTTTAAAATGACTACAAATATAATGCATAGCATTTTACACATGTGTAGAAATTAATGATGCAATTATATATATATTTTTCCCTAGTAGTGACCACCTCTATATGGTACTAGGCAATGGTACACAAATTTCAAAATTTCTTCTTCTCGGATTATCAGATGAACCAGAACAACAGCCTGTAATATTTGGGCTTTTCCTCTCCAAGTACCTGATCACCATGTTTGGAAACCTGCTCATCATCCTGGCTGTCAGCTCAGATCCCCTCCTCCACACCCCCATGTACTTCTTCCTCTCCCACCTGTCCTTTGTGGACATCTGTTTCATCTCCACCACTGTCCCAAATATGCTGCTGAATATACAAACTCAAAGCAAAGTCATTACCTATGAAGGTTGCATAGACCAGATGTATTGTTTCCTTCTCTTTATACAATTGGACATCTTTCTCCTGGCAGTGATGGCCTATGATCGGTTTGTGGCCATCTGCCACCCTCTGCACTACACAGTCACCATGAACCCTATTCTCTGTGGACTGCTGGTTCTCATATCCTGGGTGATAGGTGCTCTGAACTCTTCATTACAAAGCTTAATGGTGTTGAGGCTGTCCTTCTCTACAGTCTTGGAAATGCCCCACTTTTTTTGTGAATTGAAACAAGTGATCCAACATGCCAGTGGCGATACCTTTCTTAATAATATTGTGATGTATTTTGGAGTTGGTGTATTTGGTGGTGTTCCTCTTGGTGGAATACTTTACTCCTACTCTAAAATAGTGTCTTCCATACACAGAATCTCATCAGCTCAGGGGAAGTATAAAGCCTTTTCCACCTGTGGGTCTCACCTCTCAGTTATCTCCTTATTTTATTGTACAGGCTTTGGAGTGTACCTTAGCTCTGCCACCGTGCACAGCTCACACTCCAGTGCAACAGCTTCAGTGATGTACACAGTGGTCACACCCATGCTGAACCCCTTCATCTACAGTATGAGGAATAAAGACATAAGGAGGGCTCTAAAAAAGTTTCTTTGGAAGGTCAGTACAAAAGGGAAAATTGTCCTGGTGCTAAAAAAATGCCTGTGAGTACAGGACTCAAATATTGGAGGCAGGAATAGCAATTATTTGTTCAGATTGTGAAATAGCATTTGTTCCTTATATTAACTGCTTAGTATATCTATTTGTTTAATTTCAACTTCTGTATACAAATCTAGGTAACTCACTTGATTAAGCTTTTAGTCTGCATGATATATGAAGTCTTCCATTTTTCTGTTTCCCATTTTCCCTAAGCTTGTCCCAAATGTGGATGAGAAATATTTGGAAATTTCCATTTACTTATTGATGTACACAGGGTCAGTGATCACATGAGAAGTGGTTTATTATTGGGGTAAAATATTATTTTTTGTGATTACATTTTCTATCTTTCTGCTTCTTAAGAGCTTCCACTGCAGCCTACAAATATGATTCCTTCAAGTACTCTAAATGGAGTGTCTCCCGCAACTCTAAATTTTGCTGTAACCAGTTAAAGTGTAGTGATAGTAAATGTATATCTTCTCAACTATTCACGGTTAGGTTTGAGGGAACCTCAGTAGAATCATTTGTAATTATTGTATATAAAATAAACTTGAATCACAGTAATATGTGTGTGATCACTCCCTCAATTGTGTCTGACTCTGCAACCGCATGGAGACCAATACTGTAGCCCGCCAGGCTCCTCTGTCATGGGATTTCCCAGGCAAGAATACTGGAGTGGGTTGCCATTTCCTACTCCAGAGGATCTTCGCAACCTAGGGATCAAACCCACGTCTACTGTGTCTCCGGCACTGGCAAGTGGGTTTTACATACTGAGCCACCTGGGAAGCCCCCATACTATATTTGATCTTAGCCAGAAG
This sequence comes from Cervus canadensis, assembly GCF_019320065.1. Lineage (NCBI taxonomy): Eukaryota > Metazoa > Chordata > Mammalia > Artiodactyla > Cervidae > Cervus > Cervus canadensis. The sequence continues at coordinate 99,866,811 of NC_057389.1, forward strand.
GTGGAGAAGTGAAATGCTATTCAAATATCAGAACAAATGACCAGAATTAGGAGCAGCATGTTGTTATAATTTCCTTCAGTTCTGTTCTGTTTGATTATTGTATCAGTTAGCTGTTACAGGGCTTCCCTGGTGGCTCAGATGGTAAAAAAATATGCCTGCAATGTGGGAGACCAGGGTTCAATCCCTGGGTTAGGAAGACCTCTGGAGAAGGGAATGGCAATCCACTCCAGTATTCTTGCCTGGAGAATCCCACGGACAGGAGCCTGGTGGGCTATAGTCCATGGGGTCATAAAGAGTTGGACACAACTGAGCAACTAGGCGCGCGCACACACACACACACACACACACACACACACACACACACACACACAAAGGAACCACATGGAAGGAGGGATTCTGTGTGGAATGAAGTGTCACCTGTAGCAGGGAAGCTACCTTGTTCCTCAGCATCCCTGATACCATCTCTAATCACTACTCCTCTACCTCACCCCACTGCCCCTCTACCTCACCCCACTGCCCCATTGATTTCCTTGTTTGGATTTGAACATATGGAACCAGGATCATCCTTAGTTACTTTGCAGCAACCATTCCCTGTGCCAGGCACACACTTCTGATATACAAGATCCTTCCCTCTCTTTCTTGACTTATCTGTTCAATTATCATCTTGTTTGCTGGCATTATCTGAACACTCAGTACAAATAACACCTCTTATTATTCTCTCCTTTATATCTTACTTTGTTTTCTTCATAACACCTGTAACTCATTTAAATCATTGATGTGTGCTGTCATATCTGATTCTTTGTGACCCCATGGACTGTAGCCCACCAGGAGCTTTTGTCCATGGAATTTTCCAGGCAAGAATACTGGAGTGGGTTGCCATTTCTTCACCAGAGGATCTTCCCAAAAGAAGGATTGAACCCACGTATTGGGCATTGCAGGCAGATTCTTTAAAATTGAGCCATCTGTCAACTTCTAACATATTATATATTTATTTGAATATCATTTTTCACTGTCCTTGGATTGTGGGAGATTTGTTTTTCAGGTTTATTTCCTATTTGTGCTTGGGACATGACTGGCTCTCAATATATATATATATATATATATATATATATATATATATCTCAAATACGTGAATGTTCTTATTAAAACTGTAAATACATGAGTTCTATGGAACCATAGTGAGAATAGGCCAAAAATTTCTAATCAAAAGTGAAATAGGGTATACCCTCAAGAATATATCTATACACAACATGTTAACATCAATTCCTTGACAGCAAAATGAAAAAATGACGCACAAGCTGGAATCAGGATTGCCAGGAGAAATATCAATAACCTCAGATAGGCAGATGACACCACCCTTATGGCAGAAAGCAAAGAAAAACTAAAGGACCTCTTGAGGAAAGTGAAAGAGGAGAGTGAAAAAGCTGGATTACAACTCAACATTCAAAAAACAAAGATCATGGCATCCAGTCCCATCATTTCATGTCAAATTGACAGGGAAACAGTGACAGGTTTTAGTTTCCTGGGCTCCAAAATCACTGCAGATGGTGACTGCAGCCATGAAATTAAAAGACACTTGCTCCTTGGAAGAAAAGCTATGACAAACCTAGGCAGCATAGTAAAAAGCAGAGACATCGCTTTGCCAATAAAGGTCCATCTAGTCAAAGCTATGGTTTTTCCAGTAGTCATGTATGGATGTGAGATTTGGACTATAAAGTAAGCTGAGTGCCGAAGAATTGATGCTTTTGAACTGTGGTGTTAAAGGAGACTCTTGAGAGTCCCTTGGACTTCAAGGAAATCAAATCAGTCAATCCAAAAGGAAATCAGTCCTGAATACTCATTGAAAGGACTGATGGTAAAGCTGGAACTCCAATACCTTGGCCACCTGATGCGAATAGATGACTCACTGGAAAAGACCCTGATGCTGGGAAAGATTGAAGGCAGGAGGAGAAGGGGACAATAGAGGATGAGATGGCTGGATGGTATCACCAACTCAATGGACACGAGTTTGAGTAAGCTCTGGGTGCTTTTGATGGACAGGGAGGCCTGGTGTGCTGCAGTCCATGGGGTCTCAAAGACTTGGACCTGACTGAGTGACTGAATTGAACTGAAAATTAAAATTACAGTATAACACCAATTTCTTTACAGCAAAATAAAAACCACAGTATTTCAGCTATGTGAGTTATATCTGTTTGAGTGAAAATTAGTAATGTATTTAGTAATACCATTTTCTTTTTTTCCCAGTAGTCACCTCCACTACATGGAAACAGCAAACAATACACAGATTTCAAAATTTCTTCTTCTGGGACTTTCAGAGGAACCAGAACTGCAGATCCTAAGATTTGGTATTTTCCTCTCCATGTACCTGATCGCTGTCTTTGGAAACCTGCTTGTCATTGTGGCTGTCAGCTCAGACTCCCACCTCCACACCCCCATGTCCAACCTGTCCTTTGTGGACATCTGCTTCTCCTCCACCACCATTCCAAATATGCTGTGGAACATCCAGACCCAGAGCAAAGATATCACTTATGAAGGATGCATCACCCAGATATATTTTTACATATTTTTTGCAGGATTAGTTGTCTTTCACCTCAGTATGATGGCCTATGACCACTTTCTGGCCATCTGCCATCCCCTGCACTACACAGTCATCATGACGCCCCAGCTCTGTGGACTGCTGGTTCTGATATCCTGGATAGTGAGTGCCATGCATTCCTGCTACAACAGCTAAGGGTGCTGCGATTGTCCTTTTGTACGCTTTGGAAATCCCTCACTATTTTTGTGAAATAAAAACAGATGATCAAACTTGCCTGTTCTGACACCTTTCTCAATAAATGGTGAATGTATTTGGAGCTGTACTTCTGGGCACACTACATAGCTGCATATTTTACTCTTATTCTATGATATTTCCCTCAACAAGCAATTTCATCAGCCCAGGGGAAGTATAAAGCCTTTTCCACCTGTGCATCTCACCTCTCAGTCATCTCCTTATTTTATTGACAAGTCTAGAGCTATACCTTAGCCTCTACGGCTACCCCCAGCTCACACTCAAAGAAAACTGCCTCACGTGTGTACACTCTGATTCCACACTCATGCTTGAGTCCCTTCATCTATCTGATCAATAAAGATATAAAAGAGGGCTCTGAAAAGACTCTTATGGATGGAAACTGAGCAGAGGTAACAGGCAGGGAAGGCCAGGGGTCTCCAAACGGAGGAAATAGGCTGCAAGTGCCAGACATTTTTATCTCTCTTTAAGCTGGCAGGAGAATAAAATGCGATATTTTTTTTTTCCTTCTCTATTACAAATTTAAAAGGAGTTTCTCTAAAATGCTGTGTTGCCATGACACCTGTTTCACCTGAAGCTAACTATTCTCAAAACCTTTAGTTAACCAATACATTTTTTTTTTTTTTTTTGTTTGTTTTAAGCTATGTTAATGTACCCCAGACTCTGTCTTCAAGTTCTGCCAAATGGCTCAGAACCTACTTGACAAACCAGTATGTTATACTCAGATATTGTTCCCCTAATCTATGTAAATGAAACTATTTGTGTGGTAATCTGCCCTTCTACAAGATTCAAGTCAATCGTTTTATGGCCTGGGATGAATTATCTGGTGCCATTCTGAGTTTTAAGACATTCCTTTCTTTCATTAACAGACTGCCAGTGACTATATAACATCCAGCTGAAGACTAGCAGGGGAGTACTCTTTCTGCCCCCTTCTGATGCCTATGTCAGAAGCTTTCTCTATCTCCTTTATACTTTAATAAAACTTTATTACACAAAAGCTCTGAGCGATCCAGCCTCCTCTCTGGCCCCGCAATTGAATTCGTCTCCTCCGGAGGCCAAGAATCCCGGTGTCTTATTGTTCAGCAACAACCTTTCAAAACTATAGGAGGGTCATTTGTCCTTGGGCTGAAGAAATGCATATAATAATAGGGCTAAAGCCTCAGGGCCACTTTTTGCAATTCTTTGATGGGATTGTAGAAATAGCACTTGATCCTTCCACTTATTGTCTGCTATTTCCATTTCTTTGATTTCAATTCAGCGACTCATTTCATTACCTTTTCTGCTCTGTCATATATATTTTATCCTTTTTCATTTTTTTACTGTCCCAAATTGATTCATACTCTTAAATGAAATAAATGGAAATTCCTAGATATCTCGTAAGACTGGGTCCATCTCCTATGAATATTTTCTTCTTGAACTATATGTACAGAACGAGTTTATCTCATTTTACTAAATGAATGATCATGAATTTAGCTACCTCTTTGAGGGGAAAAAAAGCTACTTTGGCAACTAAAGCCAGTCACATAATTCCATAAGAGTATAAATTATGAAACCACAATTTATCATTCATTTGTACATCACTACCATAATTGCTCTTCCTGAAAATGTAGACCTTACCATGTAGAGAGTTTTCTAACAGGGCATTGATTTTATTCCATAAAGGATCTTGTTCTTTATATAGCTCAGTGTCCACATTGGCTACTAGAGTCACTGTAAATACTGATCATCAAATGCATGTCTCCAATTGTAGTCTATGTGAAAGGTAAGTTTCAGTAAAGAGTTTGACATAATTTCTGGAGTCTGAGATGATCTTAACTATAACGAAGCAAGAATTTATGCCAGATTTTAACTAGACAAACTATTTTTTTCTGATGAATATTTACTTATTGTTGTATGTAAGATCAGTGTCCATGTGTATTGGTTTATCGTTGGGGTAAAGCACTGTTTGGTGTAATTATATTTTATATTGAATTATCTTTCTTCTGCTTGAAAACTTGCAATGCTGCTTACAGATATGATTTCTTCCAGAGCAGTAAATGAAATATCTTTCCCCATTCTAAGTTTTATCATAACCGCTGGAAGGGTGCTGAGTAAACAATATAAATATCATATATGTGTGTGTGTCTCCAAAGTATGACTCACTAGAGAGCTTAAATTCCTGTCCATTCCTGTGATTTAGAGTCTCACAGTTTGAACAAACAAGCAAGTCCTTTTCACCTCGCATGGTTACCGGTAAGAAAATCTCAATAGAGTTACTTTTTAATGGAGTCACAGTTATATGAAACAGACTGGAAAAACAGAGTGCTATTTAAATATCAGAACCGCCCAGAATGAGAAGCAGTATATTATTTTAATTTCCTCAGTTCTCTTCACTTGGATTGTTATATCAGCTTGTTGCTGCATAACAAGTTGTCCTAAGAGCAAATGGATAATAATGCCCTTATTATCACATAGGAATATATGATGGGGCGATGTTCTGAGACAGATTATCTCTTCTTCATGGGTCTACTGTCAGGCTCTATTTTGTGTTTTAAAGGCTCCTCCATGATGTTGTGTGTGGCTGTAGTGCTCTTCTCTTTTGAGCCACTTTATGACAATTTCTTCCTTTTATATATGTAGTAGTTGTTGAGTCACTGACTAACGTCTGACTCTTTGCGATCCCATGGACTGCAGCATGCAGGCTTCCCTGTCCTTGACTATCTCCTGAAGTTTGCTCAAACTCATGTCCATTGAGCTGTTGATGCCATCCAACCATCTCATCCCCTGTTGTCCCCTCCTCTTCCTGCCTTCAGTCTTTCCCAGCATCAAGGTCTTTACGAATGAGTTGGCTCTTCACATTAGGTGACCAAAGTATTGGAAATTCAGCTTCAGCATCTGTCCTTCCAATGAACACTCAGGGTTGATTTCCTTTAAGATTGACTGGTTTGACCTCCTTGCAGGCCAAGGGACTCTCAAGAGTTTTTCCCAGCACCACAGTTTGAAAGCACCAATTCTTTGGCATTCTTTATGGTTCACCATTCCTTATGGTTCAGCTTTCACATCTGTACATGAATACTGGAAAACCATAGCTTTGACTGTATGGACCTTTGTAGGTTAGTCTTTAATTTACAGAAGAAAAGTGGTTTATGAAATGTTAACTGCTTTATTTTAATTTGACTGTTCCTATATCCATATAGGCCACTTTGTTTTCTTCCTTGGTAGAAGAGATATCTCCCAATTTTAGGTGTGAATCAACTACATGGGATTTATTTATGACCTTGAATCACACAAAACCAGAAGTTTTAAATTCTACCTAATTCATTGAAGTATAATTACATACAACTGCAAGTTTTAAACTATAGAATTTGTTAAATTTCAAAAATTAGCAGTACACACTACCTGGTTCATTTTTTAGAGTTCAAAATGTGCCCAAGCTTAATAGCAAACCTTAATTCAGGTGCATGCTGTAAGGAATAAATGAATGTTTGATATATATTGATTTATTTTGATGAGCCCAAAGAAAGTGTTCAGGAATAGCTAGTGTGTGAATGTATATATGTGTGTGCATTTGTACATATTGTTCTTTCAACTCAACACTCTCACACGTATGCATATATACATAGACTCAATCATCATCTCATCTACCATGTTGAAAGAAAACCTGAGAGAGATTGAAGGGAATGACATTTGAATAAACATAACCTAGAAGATTTAAAATAGAATATATTACTTTAATTTGAATAAGGGATTGCTTTTTTACTACCTTAACTTCCCAAAGCCTTTGAAGTCAGAACCACATTTACATTATGTAATGAGAAATTTTCTATACCAGATAATGATATTGAATATCTCCAAATTAACTCTAATTTCTTTTCTTGAAAAGGGATTTCAATATAGAATGGCATGCCAAGGGTGAATGATTTGAGAAGCTTAAACTCATTTCCTGGCAACAATATTTTCTTGCTTAAGTATCTGCATTAGATTCCTCCTGCTGCTGTAAGAAATTAACAGACTGTGACTTAAAAAAACATTCTATCTTCAACCTCTAGAGGTCAGAAGCCTAAAATAGGTTTTTAATGGGCTTAAATGAAGACATCTGGAGGGCTTGGATCTTTCAGGATGTTCCAGGTGAGAATGAATTCCTTCTTCTATTCCAGTTTCCAGGGGGCAGCTTCATACATTGGCTCATGACCCTCCCTCTCTCTGCAGTCCAAGCAGCACAGCATCTTCAAATCTCTGACTCCAATTTTCACTCTGTCTTCTACATTTAGAGGATCATTATGTTTACATCCCTGATAGCTCAGTTGGTAAAGGATCTGCCTGCAATGTGGGAGACCTGCGTTTGATCCCTGATTGGAGAGATCCCCTGGAGAAGGGAAAGGCTACCCACTCCAAATTCTGGCCTGGAGAATTGGTCGCAAAGGGTCAGACTGGACTGAGCTACTTTCACTTTCAAGGTGCATAACCTGGGATAATCTTATCTTAAATATATGACTAGTAATTTTATCCCATCTACTGTCTCAATTACCTTGCTATGCAACAAATATATTCAAAAGTTCTTTGGTTTAGCATATGAACTCTTTTGGAGTCCCTTATGATGCCTACCCCAGAGTCTTCTTTTTTTTCCCTTTTTAAAAATTTGGCTGTGACATGTCTTAGTTGAGGCATGCAGGATCTTTTTTAAGATGTGGCATGAGAACTCTAAGTAGCACATCTAAGTAGCAATTCCCCAACTAGGGATTGATCCCTGGCCCCAAGCATTGGGAATGTGGAACCTTAGCCACTGGGCCACCAGGGAGGACCTAAAGTCTTTTTAATATATATTTTATTTGATGTCACTCAAGGGCTATTATATTTTAGAGATCTGGACACACAATCACCTATGAAGTGAGTGAAAATGATTCTTTCAAAATACATACATAAAAGATCCTTCATGGAGAAGACTAAAGAGATGTGTATTTGACTCTAACATAGGACCACTGCCTTGATATCCAAACTGTGGTCCACAGAGCAAGACCTGCAACTTCAACACCTAAGATTTTGCTGCAAAGGCAATCCCTGGGCCCTTTAGAGACCTGATGAGTCACAATTTGCATTTGAATCACAAACCTTGGTGATATGTATGCACAAAGAACCTGTAGAAGTTCTGGTCTTAGATTTCCTTACCTTCTTACAGGCTTCCCTGGTGACTCAGATGGTATGGAATCTGCCTGCAATGCAGGTGACCCTTTGATCCCTGGATAGAGAAAATCCCCTGGAGAAGGAAATGGCAATCTGCTCCAATATTCTTACCTGGGAAATCCCATGGATGGAGGAGCCTGGTGGGCTATAGGCCATGGCATTGCAAAGAGTCAGACACAACTGAGTGGCTAAACACATGCACATTCTCACTGTTGGCATTTGAGGCAGGAAAGGTATTGTACAGGGTGCTATCCTGCTGTACACTGGGGACTAGTAGCATCCTTTAGACATTGTCAAATATCCCCAGGGACAAAATCATCTCTGATTGAGAATCACTGCCCAGAGTTTGAGAACTGAAAGTATCTTGACCAATTCCAAACAAGATTCCATCCCTTACTTGGTTTATACCTTTAAGCAGAACATTAAATCCCTCTGAGTACGATTTCTACAATGTTGAATGGCATTCTTACACATTCTAACTCATAGAACACACAGTTTTCAAGATTAAACTTGACAGTCTCTAACATATTCTAAACTAGTGTTACATAACAACATCTAAATATATCTTTTATAATTTTAATGTTTTATAATGAGGGACTAAATGACAGATGTTACTATAAGTAGGAAATCCTTATTGCCTTTGTAAAACTTTCTTGAAACCAAGGATTTTAATATCCAAGTTTTACATTAAAGAAGTGGAGTTAGCCCCATTTTGAAGAGAGAAATTGTAATTCTCAGATATTGCAGGGGTTGTGTTCCAATCACTAATCAAAGCACTGAAGACCCTAAGGACCTAGTCAAGACATATGCCCATATGAGAAAATTTGAACTCAGGGATGTGATGAGGTTTTGGGAGGCTTAGACTTTTGGAAGCATAGGAGTTAAATGAGAAGGAGTGATAAAAATTGAATTCAACTATCTTATAATGCAGTCTCCTAGGAACAGAGAATCAGCAGGAGAATAATACATTCTGTCCAGACCAATATCTCCCAGGAAAATCATGTATATAGAGGTTGGAGTAACAAGAGGAAACATGCCTAATGAGCTGACACAGGAAGCTCTAAATATCTCCTCTGCTGCAGTCCCTCAGCCTGTGCCACTGTGGTTGGATAGCACATGGTCATTGCTTATGCAGTCCTAAATCTGGCTGAGAGACCAATGCTTTGGTCTCCATCACCAATTATTTAGGGGAGAGATTTTGACCTTTGCAGGGAAAACTTCCATGCAGAGTTCCCAAGCAGGTGAGTCTGGGAGCTCCACAGATACTTCGGGAGAGGATCAGAGAGGAGGGAAGCCAGGAATGTGTACTTGAGGTCACCTAAGGACCAATCTAGCATAGCCCAGAGGTCAGAGATCATTGTGGCTGTTTGCTGGCTTTCCAAGTAAACATTGTGCTTGGAAACATGAATGTCACTTTTAACAATTAAATCATGCTAGTGGGGTTTCAAAGAGTCAGACATGACTGAGAGACTTTCACTTCCTTTCTTTGACACATAACAACATATGAGTTACAAGCATATGGCATGTTGATTCAGTATTTGTTTATGTCACTAAATGATCACCGCAGTACATCTAAAGGTAACATCTGTCACCACACATAGTTCCAATTTATTTCTTGTGATGAGAAATTTTCAGATCTGCTGTCTCTTAGCAACTTACAGGTATGCTATAAGTTATTATGAAAATATGTGGATGCTGTTAATTTAAAACTGCTTCCCAACCAAGGGTAATTGTGTCCTCCAGGGACACTTAGTGATATGAGTAGACATTTTTCACTATCACACTGATGAAGGGTAGATGATGCGCAAGGATGCTTCTAAACATCCTACAGTATACAGGGCAGACCCCATCACAGAGAATGGTCTGCCAGAGAATGTTTAGTAGTGCAGAGATGGAGGAACTCTGAGCTAAAGAATATCTGTGCTTCCACAATCAAGAGCTGTCATAGGTAGTTTCCAAAATGTTCTCCACATAACATTTTTGCCAGAAAATTATAGAACTCCCCTTATGTCTGTGATACCTGTTTAGAAGATTCAACCTCAATCTATAATAAGTGTTTTCCTGGGCTGAGGGTTGTGAATGAGACTTCTTGGTGATTTTTAACCTATTAGTCACTTTGAGTAAAGATTCATATATTTGATCAGTGTGTCAATTTTTATTATCATACATCTATATATAGTATGCCTATTTCTCAACAGCTGCTGCATTTCCAATGATTTTGACAAATTATTGGTTCTGCAATTGACTTTTGGTTGGGTGTTTTTGACCATAAAAATGTTAAGTTTTATAGAGTCAAATCTGTCTTTCTCCTTACTTCTGATTTTCTCACCTTAATTATGATAGTCTTCCCACCTATTGATTTTATGTGTAGTTTTTTATATGTTCATCTAAAGTAGATTGTTTACTTTTGGGATCTTTGGTCTCTTTTTAAAAGATGTGCTGTATAACGGACCACTTCATTTTCTTCCAGGTAGACAGCCATTTATGCCAAGTTTTATTCAACAATCTGGACTTTTCCAACCAAAATGAAATATAATGCTCCTATAGGACAGTGTTCATATCTGAGGGGACCTAATTCCTAATCATTCCACAAATAATAGCAAAGCATCTGCTATGTGCCAAAATTTCTGGGTAAATTATATGTTATATTCTCCTGAGTCAAAGTCTTTTCATAATTAATTATCACTTAGTGTTGTAATTGTCCAATGACTGTTATTGTATATCATGTTTCAGTTTTGACATTCCACTCAGTTATATTTAATACAATTATGCAAAATCACCTTTTTTTTTTTTACTGTTTTTGCTGTTCTTTTTATTTCATAATTTCTAACTTTCTTAAGTGCATTTTTAACTAAATGTATATATATTCACATTTCTTTGGGAAAAATGAGTGAACAATGTAGTTGAAGTCTCTACTGATATTGCATTATAGTGACAGAGTTACAGTACAGTAGACTACTATGGCTTCCCTGGTGGCTCAGACACTAAAGAATTTGCCTGTAATGCAGGAGACCTGGCTTTGATTCTTGGGTTAGGAAGATCCCTTGGAGGAGGGCATGGCAACCCACCCCAGTATTCTTGTCTGGAGAGTCCCAGTGGACAGAGGAGCCTGGTGGGCTACAGTCCATGGGGGTGCAAAGAGTCAGATAAGCACAGCACAGCACAGACTACAACATAGTGTCCTCAGGTTTAAACTATGCAAATACATTTATCCAGAATAACAGAATGAATTTTCATTACCTCCTTAGGCTTTATAAGTATGGTATGGAAAGACCTTTGCATGTTGGACAAAGACCAGAACAGGAATTAAATTGTGCCCGCTGGATTTATTTTAAAAAAATATATTAAGCACAAGAATGATAAATAAAATATCTCCCATAAGAAAATAGACAGGTCTTTCTTCATTCAGTATCAGATCACAAAAATATAATTTGTAAAGTAATATGAAAAACACTCAGGACAAACAAATCTTCTACTGATCCATATAACACACACAGAAATTTTGTTGTATTCCATGTTTCCATTTTGATTTCTTAGTTTACTCCCTTTGTTTATTTTTCTCTTGGGGTATTAAATCTGTATGATTTTTTACATTACATCTATATCACTGTTTCTGTCATTGGCAAAAAAAATATTTTTCTTTATGATTTTACCTGGGCATTAAGGATATGTAGCTGAATTTACAATGTTCCCAAACAAAGGAAATTTTTCTTAGTCACATTTCTCAGGGGCACTGGAGCTCATTAGATCTTTTTCCTTCATTATATGTATCTGTCTCTAATACTTTTTATATTTCTTTAATATAAAGAAAAGTGGGTGGTTGTTGTCATTGCTCAGTTGACAAGTTGTCTCCGATTCTTTGTGACCCCATGGACTGCAGCACGCCAGGCTTCCCTGTCCCTCACCATTTCCCAGAGTTTGCCCAAACTCATGTCCACTGAATCAGTGATGCCATCCAACCATTTCATCCTCTGTTGCCCCCTTTTCCTTATGTTCTCAATCTTTCCCAGTATCAGGGTCTTTTCCAATGAGTTGGCTGTTTGCATCAAGTGGCCAAAACAGAAAGGAACCTCAAATTTATTGCTTCTTGGAAATTTATGAAGTGAAATTTCTAGGTACCTTTTAAAAATTCTTTAGAAGAAACTTAATCTGATCCAACCAGCTTGAGTTGTCACCACTGATAGCCTAAGGAGGGTGGTTCTGGACAAGAAAATCATGACAGCTACAGTCCAGGAAGCTACGGTGTGTCTGTGCCTTGCAGAGTGAGAGCAGTTCTTAAAGCAGAAGCACCTGGTCATATATTAAGGTGACATAATAAGGTGACAGAGGCCAGAACTCAGTGAACAGGTGGTACTAAGAAGAGGACCTCCTTCAATCCACAGGGTGCCTTTGCAACTAAATTTCTGAAGTGCTGGGAGCAACATGGAAGGAGGGATTCTCTGGAATGAAGGTTCACCTGTAGCAGAGAGGCCATGTTTTTTCTCAGCATCCCTGACACCATCTCTAATCACTCTGCTTCTTGCTTATTCCTTTGCCCTACTGGCTTCCTTGTTTGCATTTGAACATGTGGAACCAGCATCATCCTCAGATCCTTTGTAGTGGCAGCTCCCTCTTCCAGGAACACACTTCTCCTGGTCTCATACTAAATGCTTCTCTCTCTTTCCTGATGTCTCTTCAAATAACCCTTTGTTTGCAGACCTTGCCTGAACACTCCGTGCAAAATAACTCCTTTCACTACTCTCTTCTTTGTATCTGGTTTCATTTTCTTCATAACATCTGTCACCATTTGTCATCTTTTATAAAATATTTATTTTAATATCATCTATCTCCATTCTTGGAATGTGGAGATTTGTTTTTCTGCCTCCCTCTTTGTGCTTGGAACATGTTGGCTCTCAATACATATTTCTCAAAGGCGTGAAAGAGTTTCTCGTTAAAACTGTAAAGGGAAAGTGTTAGTAGCTCAGTCCTGTCATATTCTTTGTGACCCCATGGACAAGATCCTCTGTCCATGGAATTCTCCAGGCAAGAATACTGGAGTCAGTAGGCATCCCCTTTGCCAGGAGATCTTCCTGACCCAGGGGTCAAAGCCTTGTGAATTTACTGAGAATGGGACAATAAAAATTCTAGTCAGAGGTGAAATGAGGTATACCATCAAGAAAAATTCATATATATGCAACATATTAACATCAATTTCTTGCCTACAAAATAGAAATTATAGTATTTCAGCTATTTTAGGTATGCCCATTTAAGTGAAAATTAATCATGTTGCTTTCTTTTTTTTCCCTAGTCACATTTGCCATATGGAACTGGAGAACAATACACAAATTTCAAAATTTCTTCTTCTGGAATTTTCAGAGAAACCAGAACTGCAGCCCCTCATATTTGTGATTTTCCTCTCCATGTACCTGATCACTGTGTTTGGAAACCTGCTCATCACCCTGGCTGTCAGCTCAGACTCCTGCCTCCACACCCCCATGTACTTCTTCCTCTCCAACCTGTCCTTTGTAGACATCTGTTTCACCTCCACCACCATCCCAAATATGCTGTGGAACATCCAGACACATAGCAAAGTTATCACCTATGAAGCTTGTATCACCCAGATGTATTTTTATATACTCTTTGCAGGATTAGATGACTTTCTCCTGGCTGTGATGGCCTATGATCGGTACGTGGCCATCTGCCACCCCCTGCAGTACGTGGTCATCATGAGCCCCCGGCTCTGTGGACTGCTGGTGCTGCTCTCCTGGACAATGACTATCATGTATTCCTTGTTACACAGTTTGATGGTGTTGCGATTGTCCTTCTGCTCAGACTTGGAAATCCACCACTTTTTCTGTGAACTCAATCAGGTGATACAACTTTCTTGTTCTGACACTTTTCTCAATAACATAGTGATCTATTTTTCAACTGCTCTCTTTGGTGGTGGTCCTTTTGCTGGCATAATCTACTCTTACTCTAAAATAGTTTCCTCCATAACTGGAATCTCATCGGCTCAGGGGAAGTATAAAGCATTCTCCACCTGTGCATCTCACCTCTCGGTTGTCTCCTTATTTTATTGTACAGTCTTAGGAGTGTACCTTAGCCCTGCTGTTACACACAGCTCACACTCAAGTGCAACAGCCTCGGTGATGTACACTGTGGTCATGCCCATGCTGAATCCCTTCATCTACAGTCTGCGGAACAAAGACATAAAGAGGTCTCTGAAGAGATTCTATTTGGGGATGCCAGGTATAAAACCGCCAGTTACATGAAGGAAATGAATGTTTTCTCGAGTCAAAGGCTTGGAAGCAGATATTGCAATGCTTTGGTCTTTGTAGAATAAAATTTGTTGCTTCTATTTATTTCCTCAGATTTCCCTTTTATTTTGATTCAGCTTCTCTATGGAAATTTTAGAAACTGTCTTTAAGTTTTTTCATCAGTCTGATATCAGGCAGTATATATTGTTCCTTCAAAATTTTCCTAAGTTTAGATTAGAAATGTTTGGAAATCCCATTCCTCTGATGGTTCATCACAGGTTTATTCAGAATAATTGCTTCTCAAAATGGTGATACCCTAGAGGGGTGGGATGAAGAGGTGAGAGGAATACACATAGTTATGTCTGATTCTTGTTGTTGTAAGGCAGAAACCAACACAAAATTGTAAAGTGATTATCCTCCTATTAAAAAATTAATTAAAAAAACTTGTATGACACCCCAAGTAATTTTCATTTGTCTTCCTGAAAGAATCATGAATTCTATTATTTTAAAAAAAACATACAGTTGACAAGCAAGAAAAATCATATTATTTTAAATTAAGTTGGTTGAATTATTGGGTATAAAGAAATGACTATAAAATTATATGAGAACTTTTAACTATGCAAAGGGTCGATGCCCCCAACCCTTGTGTTGCTCAAGGTCTAGGATTCTATATACAAATATATGTATGGATCATCATGATCAAAAAAGACTCACTGGAGAGCTTTAATCTGTTTGGGAAAAAAAAAATCTGTTTGGTCACAGGACACAGGGTCACAATTTGAGCAAACAAACTTGTCTTCCAATCTCCTACTTGGCTGGAATGAAATCTCAATGGGGTCACTTTTTTTTTTTTAATACTATTATCTGACATAAATTTTAAAAGCAGAGTAACTATGAATGCTGTACTTAAATATTGTATAAATGTCTAGAATGATAAGGAGTAGATTACTAATGTTGCTTTCAGTTCTGTTTGCTTTTATGCTGAATCATTGGACATTGCTGCATTAGAACTCATCCTAATGATAAATGTTTTAATACAACCCCTTCACTACCAAATGAAACTGTGTAGAGTGGAGTTCTGATCTCTGCTGGGCTCCTCATGAGTCTATATTCATCTGTCTTTCTCTATGTTGTTAATTCTAAAAGTTTTTGCATAGTGTACTTCTTTCTTCAGCGGTAAATGATAGTTTTCTCCATTTTGAGTGCCTGTTATGTCAGAGTTAATGGAAAAATGAGTTTATCATTAGTATGTCAGCATCATGATAAAATAAGATACTCCCTTTGTCTCTCCCTTTCAATCTACCTTTAGTAAAACATCTATACTTTAAGAAAGTTTCCTCTTCCCAACACACAAGACCTCCAGAGGGTAGGGACATCTGGTAGGGACACTGAAGGGCAGGCACTGCAGTTTCTCAGTTATAGGAAGTTGTAGGTCATATAGAAGAAACTAAAACCTTGTTCAATAGAGCTTAACTGAAAAACAAAGAAGGGCCTCTAGTTAGCAATCTGAATTCTTAGAATCAAAATAAAGAGGGTTTACCCATATAAAGCAGGTGTTTGCTATTTCAAATGCACTTACAGAAGACCAGTCTAGTGAGTACCGTGAAAAACCACAGAAACATGGACTCACAAAAGGGAAATAACAATTCTCCATGAACTAATATTAACATTATGGAAAACTGTGGTCAACTAAATAGAAAAGTCAAAGCAGCATCTGGAAGAAACTCAACAAATTATAATAAAACTGATGAAGGACTTTAATAAGCTCAGGAATAAAAATAATAATGAACATAAGGAACACTTTCCAAAAAGATGAAAACTCTTAGACATGACCAACCAGAAATTCTGGAGCTGAACAACTCAATAAATGAGACAAAGGATGCCTTAGAAAACACTGGAGGTAAAGGATGCGTTATGGATGTGAGTAACAGTGAGCTGAAAGGTAGAGTGATTTAGGAGAAGTGAAGACAGAACTAAGATTTTTTAATGAAGATAGTCTGTGAGAAACATCTGACTCCATTAGAAGAGGTAAGAAAGATAATGAGTTCTCCAGTGGCTCAGACGGTAAAGCATCTGCCTAAAATGTGGGATACCTGGGTTCGATCCCTGGGTCGGGAAGATCCCCTGGAGAAGGAAATGGAAACCCACTCCAGTATTCTTGTCTAGAAAATCCCATGGATGGAGGAGCCTGGCAGGCTACAGTCCACAGGGTCGCAAAGAGTTGGACACAACTGAGTGACTTCATTTTCACTTTATCCCAGAAGAAAAAGAATAAAAAGAGAGAGAAAGGAACAGAGGTAATTTATAGAGATAATAGAATTTTCAAAGCCTGGGGAAGGAACTATATGCACAAGTCCACAAAGCTATCATAATAGGACACCTAAATGTCTCAATGCAAAAGACCTACTCCAAGACAGACATATTAAAGCTGTCGAAAGTCAATGACAAAGAAAAAATATTAAATGTAACCTACAAAGGTATCTTTACTAGGGTATCAGCAGATTTCTTGGGAGAAACTCCACAGAATGAGAGAGAATGGAATGACTTTCTCAAAGTATTGAAAGATGATAACTGTCAGCCAAGAATATTCTATTCAGCCAAGTTAACCTTCAGGTGTGTATGTGTGTGTGTGTGCATGCTCAGCTGTTGTCTGACTCTTTGCCACCCCATGGACAGGACTGTAGCCCAGCAGACTCCTCTGTCCTTGGGATGTCCCAGGCAAGAATACTGGAGTGGGTTGCCATTTCCTCCTCCAGAGTATTTTCTGGACCCAAGGATAGAACCCTTGTCTCCTGAGTCTTCTGTACTGCAAGCAGATTCTTTACTACTAAACTATTGGGGAAGCCTCTATCTTTCAGATATGAAAGTGAAATAAAGGCTTTTGCAGATTAACTAACGCTGGGAGTTTAGAATCACTAGAATGCTTTATAGGAAATGTTGAAACGTTCTCTTTTACCTTGAATGAGAAGGCACAATGACACAAAACTATGCCTAAGGTGACAGAATCAGAAAAATTGCAACTCTATATCAAAATGAGTTGTTTACAATTACAGTGTAAGTTTTAAAGGGAAAAAGCATTAAAATAACTTAAACTACTTCAGTTTGGTAACTAAGTCACAATATGAAAAGGATTATTTTCTAGTACAACTTGGTACCAAAGAATGAAATGGATCTGCACTACTATGCTATTATACAAAAATAAACTCAATACAGATTAAAAACTTAGACTTGAGACCTTAAACATTAAAAATCATAGAACAAAACATAGGTTGTACCTCTTTGACATCAAAATTAGAAATATATTTGTGGATACATCTCTTCAGTCAATAAAAAAGTAAAAGCAAGCAAAGGTAATTACATCAGACTAAAAAGCTTTGAAAAAGTGAAGGAAACCACCAATAAAATTAAAAGGCCACTGTCTTATGGGGAAAGGTATTTGCAAATTATATTCCCAATGAAGAGTTTTTTTAATCAAAAAATACAAAGAATTCAATCAACTCAATACAAAAGGCAACCATATTAAAAAATGAGGAGGGGATCCTCAATGGACAGTTTTCCAAGGAAGGCGTCAGATTCATCAACAGGCACTTGAAAAGAGGCCCAACATCGTTAATCACCAAAGGAATGGACACCAAAGCCACTATTTAAACACGAGATGCACTTCCCATGGTTAGAATGCTGTGCTGTGCTTAGTCACTTTCTCATGTCCAATTCTTTGCAACCCTTTGGGACTGTGTAGCTCACCAGACTTCTCTTTCCATGGAATTTTCCAGGCAAGAATACTGGAGATTGCCATTTCTTCCTCCAGGGATGGGTAGAATGGCTATTATCAAAGAGAAAAAAGTCAACACATGTTGGTGAGGACCGCATTGGACCAGGAAAGGATACCCAAGTTTCACAATTTCTTCTCAAACCTGTGTATCTCCTCTCTGTATCTCTTATAAATACATTTGTCATTGGATTTTGGGTCCACCTGGATAATCTAGGTTGATCTCACTAGAAGTCCTCAATTATATCTGTAAGAGATATTTTTTCCCCCAAATGATGTCACTTTGGCAGGTACAAGGGGTTAGGATGTACACATATCTTTTGAAAGCCCACCATTCAATCCACTATGCTGTGTTCCAATAAAGCATTTTTACTGAAACAGGCTGTGACTACAATTTGTTCTGTGATAACAGTGTTCTAAATCCTGATTTAGAGTGCAGATCCAGACAGAGGGAGTAAGTAAACCAGAGGCTGAACTGCAAAATAGAAAGAATATCAAAATATAGCTCCTATACTTTTAGTGGGTTTCATATGTGTGTGTGTGTGTGTGTGTGCACACGTGCTTGCTCAGTTGTGTTCATCTGTTTGTGACCTCATGAACTATAGCCCACCAGTCTCCTCTGTCCATGGAATTTTCCAGGAAAGAATACTAAAATAGGTTGTGTTGACTAAAAAACATATTCACAATCTGAAAGAGAGTTACTTTATTCGGTGGGGCTGTTCCCAGCCCTGGAGACAGCATCTCAGTAGCTCTGAGAAAACTGCTCCAAGGATAAAGGAGGGGAAGTCAGGCTATACATCTTTGCAACAAAGGGAGCAGGCAGACTAAACATCAAAGTCAGATATCAAATTAAGGAATTTAACATTCATTGTATGGGAAGTTGTAAGCCTCTAGACTCACTGAATTCATTCCTTTCATATGCACGTTGGCTGTCTTGGGCCAAATCCTGTTTCCTTGTTCTTAAGGAGGGGCAAATGGATGCTTCTTGCATTCCCCCTTGGGGTGGGGTGGGGGGACGGGTGGCAGCATCTGCTGGATTGCAGTTTTAGGAGCTCCCCCATTCAACATTTGGAGGCCAGAGATAGCTGATGGCTGTGACATTTCTTGTTTATTGATATGGCAGGAGATATTTTCATTTTACAGTTGCTATTTGCTACTCCCAGGAACCTTTCTGACCCAATGATGGAACTCAAGTCTCTTGCACCTCCTGAATTGGCAGGCAGATTCTTTACCACTGAGCCATCTGTTCCCAAACAGCTGCTCCCTGTGTCAGTGTGTGCCAGCAGGCAGGTGGCTAAGGATGAACAGAGAAATTGGGGCAGGGCCAAGTTCCAGTACTCTTGCCTGGAAAATCGCTTGGATGGAGGAGCCTGGTAGGCTGCAGTCCATGGGGTCCTAAGAGTCAGACGCAACTGAGCGACTTAACTTTCACTTTTCACTTTCATGCATTGGAGAAGGAAATGGCAACTGACTCCAGTGTTCTTGCCTGCAGAATCCCAGTGACGAAGGAGCCCGGTGGGCTGCCGTCTATGGGGTCGCATAGAGTCGGACACGACTGACCTGACTTAGCAGTAGCAGCAAGTGACAGGAAATCCCACATCACATAAACAACAAGGACCATGGGCAGACAAAGGAAAGCAAGAAACTTCAGATGGACAGAAAGCCATATGTTTTGGGTGATAAGGGTTCTGTAACAACCTAGAGGGGTGGTATGGGGTGGGAGATGAGAGGGAGTTTCAAGAGGGAGGGGATATACATATACTTATGGCTAATTCATGTTGATGTTTGGCAGAAAACAACAAAATTCTGTAAAGCAATTATCCTTCAATTAAAAAATAAATGTTTGAAAAAAATGATATATTCTGAACTATGGTGCTGGAGAAGATTCTTGAGAACCCCTTAGACAGTAAGAAGATCAAACTAATCAATCCTAAAGGAAATCAACCCCGACTATACATTGGAAGGACTGATGCTGGAACTGAAAATCCAATACTTGGGCCACCTGATGAGAAGAACTGACTCATTGGAAAAGACACTGATGCTGGGAAAGATTGAAGGTAGGAGGAGAAGGGGACAGCAGAGGATGAGATGGTTAAATAGCATCACTGACTCAATGGACATGAGTTTGAGCAATCTCCAGTGATAATGAAGGACAGAGGAGCCTGGAGGGCTGAAGTCCATGGGATCACAAAGAGTTGGACACAATTTAGCAGCTGAACAGCAACAATTCTGTGGGTGATTTTAAATATATATCGAAATATGTCATGATTAACAAATCTTTTTAAAGAGGAGTAAATAACTGCTCTAAATTAGAGTTAAATCTCCTGATTTGTCAAACGTCACATGAAGCCAAGGATTATATGTGGTTTTGTAGTAAACAATGCAATTCTTTTGTTGAAGAGTACCAATATTCTGGATATATCAGAAGCTATTGATCCTTGTGTTAGGTAGTTAGAATAGGAAACAAGAATCCAGAAGGGTGGTGACTAAAAGACAAGGAAGGGAAAAGCCAGCAGAAATAGAAGAAAGGAAGGTCTGAGGACCTGAGTGAAGGCCTCAGGTAGAAAAAACAGCACTCCTGGCTAGCCCAATTTACATAGGGCAGGCCCAGGGGGAGAAAAAAAAAAAAAGAAAAACATAAAAAAGAGGAGCCAAAGGGCTGGGGGTCTCTCTCTCTCTCTTCCATGTGCTGGGGCACTCTTCTCTTTGCGTCTTTGAGTTGACATGCTCTCACGCCTCGAGGATGGATTTTCCTGATATTTTTTAAATAAAATAGAGCTGTAACATGGAGCTGTAACACTGATTTGTCTAAGAGCTATAACACAGTCTGTTTGAGACCTGAGAGTTGTAACACCGCCTGCCCAAGACCCGAGAGCTGTGATGTGCTGAGGGTGTTAATGTTCGTCACCCCAAATCCTTGTGACGAGACAGAACCGAGGAGCATACACTTGCCTGACACTTGGAACAAGACAATAATTTAGAAGTCCATGGAAACTAGTCAAAATAGGTTCCTCCTTTTCAGATTAGAAAACGCTAACTGAAAGTTAGGATAAAGTGCAAGGAGGTTAGACCTCTGGAAGATTGGAGAATTCATAAGAAGTAATACAAACTAGATTCAACTAACATCCAACCTTGTCTCCTGGAAACAGAGTTTCAGCAGGAAAATTTTATTATGTTTCTAGTGTCCCACAGGGAAGTGATGTGCTCTGAGGTCAGAGTAACAAAGGAAACAGTGTCTAATGAGCAGACATAGGGAGCTATAAATATCTCCTCTGTTATAGTCCCTGTAGATGTAGAACCTTGGGCTGCACAGGACATGGTTGATGCTTTTGGAGTAAAAATTTTGGTTGGGGTACCTTCCCAGCAACAGAGCTTCAGTTTTCACCATCCAGGGAGGAATTTGGATATCCACACAGATTTTCCTCTCATAGACCTCATCTAGGTGAGTCTATGAGTTTAATAAGTAGTTCAGGAAAGATTCAGAGAGAATGGAAGTGGAAAACTTCTATTTGAAATCACTTGAGAGTCTAATAAGTCTAGTACAGACTCAAGATATTTGCCATGCTTGTTTGGTAGGTTGGCTAATTAATTTATAGTTCATTTTTAAAATATGTTAAAAAGAGAAATGTCTGATGGACTCAGCAGCATGCATTCTTGTTGATGATTAAGTGATGGAAATGGAAGTCCAATTGGATCAGAGAGAGGAAGGAAGTGGAAGCATGAAGTGGTTCCAGTAAAATTAGAGGATATTAAAGGTGTTTTGTAGATAACGGGAATAAGAAAAGTAGATTTAGAGGTATGTGCAGTGAACTAAAGACATTTTTTAAAGATGTGATGCATTAAGGCACTTTCTGTGTTAGTTAAAAAGACATATTCCCATGGAGGTAGATACTATCTTGCAACAGAGTTCTTAAGACATACATTTCACAGCATATTCTTTCATGTTGGATATTCACATGAAACATATGGATTTAATACAAAAACAGGTATGCTACTGAGCTTTGATTTTTGTAAGACTTCTTTAGGCATAAGTGGGAAAGCAATGGAGAAATTTGTGAGACAGAAGAAAAAAAATCAGTTATATCTCATCACCAATGATAATCATTCACTTAATAACATGGAAGAATTTTGCTAAGCTTTTTACATACATTTGCCTACTGATGTAGAAGGACACCACTATTTCCACTGAGTAAGAATATTAGTGTTTAGAATGGATCTATAGTCTTATTAAGTTCAT
This sequence comes from Cervus canadensis, assembly GCF_019320065.1. NCBI lineage: Eukaryota > Metazoa > Chordata > Mammalia > Artiodactyla > Cervidae > Cervus > Cervus canadensis. Next base: position 99,888,998 of record NC_057389.1, read on the forward strand.
ACAGCTAACATGCGTTAGTTCTGCAGTTCAGATGCTGGTTTTCTGATTCAGTTTTTTGTACTGAAGATCATATAGAAAAGTCTTTCCTGGAAAAGGGAATAGCAACCTTCTCCAGTATTCTTGTCTGGAGAATTCCATGGACAGAGGATCTGGGTGGTCTACAGTCCTTTTACCAATTATGTTTTAAAACTTAATTTATTGTTGAACTTTGTATATTTTCTGTTGCTAATATTTCTAACATAACAATGGTTTCTAATAATTTTTAATCATTTTCAAACAATAATCAATTGTTGTTAGTTTCCTAGTGCAGTGTTCAGCCAGTAGGATGTTTCTTTTTTCCTCCTTTGACTGCCATTTTAACAGAAAAAGAATAAAAGCTTTCACATTATAAAACACTATAAAGCAAGTTTTGACAGCATAAAGATAACGACTCGTTTTTCTTTTGATAAATTGTTGTAGGCTGCTTCATTAGGTATTCTGGGCATTGAGGAGTTAAAACTGGGGTTAGAATGCTGCCACTACTAAGGAAGCTTTGTCATCACAGTCTCTCAGGGACCAACTGAGCTGATTAGATCTTGATCTGTAGATGAAGGGGTTCAGCATGGGGGTGACCATGATATATATATCACTGAGGTCACTAGACTTATCCTAGAAGATGAAGTGCCTACAAAACTGAGGTATACATAAACCAAGACATGTGCTCTAAAATAAGGCAACCAGGAAGAGATATGACCCATAGGTGACCCTTGTTTTCTTCCCCATGTCCTTTTCTTCTTTGTCATATTTTGAACTGCTTTTTAAATTTATCTTTTAATACAGAACACAAAATGGTCACATTAAATGAAGCCCCAAGGGAAGCTCACCAACTAGAACTTAGGTACTGTTCTCTAGGGTAAAGATGTTTTGATGTTGACAACTTGTTTTGTATTATTCCTTTCCTAATCGTTGTGGCTGGAGTTGAGAACTAGGGAGTGATGGGGCTTCCCTGGTGGCTCAATGGTAAAGAATCTGCTTGCAATGCAGAAGCCTTGGGTTCAGTCCTGAATTAGGAAGATCTCTTGGAGAAGGAAATGGCAACCCACTCCAGTATTCTTGCCTGGGAAATCCCATGGATGGTGGAGCCTTGGGCTACGGTCCATAGAGTCACAAAGAGTCAGACAGGACTGCAGGAACTTAGCATGGACACGCAGGGAGTAATAATCCCAGTAAGTAAACATGTGCTCTATTTGTATGAGAGTATGTTTTGGGGAATGAGCAGTTCTCTGGGCAGTGGTACTTAAGTTTATCTACTCCAAAATGTGACCTGTAAAAGACAGACACAACAGTGTTACCCAGAAGATGAAAATAAGGAGGGAATCTATTTCTATTTAAAGGAATCATTTTAAATTTTAAAGCAAAATAAAAATGTGAAAGGAAGCGCATGTGCATGAGGGACTCTGTGCCTTGCAGTTTTGGCAGCAGCAGGGAGGTCATCAGCATCCTTTGACGTCATCTCCCTTTCTCCCCTCACTCATTCCCCCAGACACTTGGGCTTCCTTTTGAGCCTTGACTATTTGAAACAAGTCCCAGCCTCAGTGACTTCACACTGACTCTTTCCCCAACAGGATACTCTCCTCTCCCAGATAATATATTATCTTCCTTTGTCTTCCATCAGGTCTCTGTTCAAATTTCTCCTTGTTTGAGGTCTCCCTGAGCTCCCAGTGAAGCATAACACTTCCACTCTATCTTAAAATTCATGGTAGCTAAGTAGTGTCTGACTCTTGTGATCCCAGAGGACCTTCCAGGCTGCTCTGTCCATGGGATTCTCCAGGCAAGAATACTGGCATGGATTGCCATTTCCTTCTCCAGGGGATCTTCCTGACCTGGGGATCAAACCCAGGTCTCCTGCATTGCAGGCCGAATCTTTACCAACTGAGCTATGAGGGAAGCCCCTGTCTTATACCTGCTTTGTTTTTCCATTTACTCTGTTTTGTAGTGAATTTTTTCCACAGCATCTTTCACTATAAGACATGGCAATGTGTTTTTGTATTTGTTAATTTATAATTTTAATCACTATTGGACTGTAGGGAGTTTTGTTCTTAGCATCCTATACATTCACCCCAGAAGATAGTCAGTATTCAACATAAATTCCTCAAGATAGTGGAAGAATTTTGCATTTAAACTGGGTACATGAGCTGTTGGCCAAAAGCCTGAGTGTGAAACAGGAATCTCTAATCACAGATGTCACAGAAGATATCTTGAATACTACAGAAATGTGTAATTTACAGCTTCTCACTATGTTAATGCCCACATGTACAAAAATTAATCATGTTCTTTTTTTGTTTCCTAATAGTGACCTCCAAAATATGGTACCAGGCAACAAAACACAAATTTCAGAATTTATTCTTCTGGGATTTTCAGAGGAACCAGCACTGCAGCCCATCATATTTGGGCTTTTCCTCTCCATGTATCTGATCACTGTGGTTGGAAACCTGCTCATCATCCTGGCCGTCAACTCAGACCCCCAGCTCCACAGCCCCATGTACTTCTTCCTCTCCAACCTGTCCTTTGTAGACATCTGCTTCACCTCCATCACCATCCCTAAGATGCTAGTGAACATACAAACACAAAGCAAAGTCATTTCCTATGAAGACTGCTTCACTCAGATATATTTTTTCCTACTATTTGTACAGTTGGATGACTTCCTCCTGACTGTCATGTCGTATGACCGGTATGTGGCCATCTGTCACCCCCTGCACTACACAGTCATCATGAGCCCCCGGGTGTGTGCACTGCTGGTGCTGGTGTCCTGGATGATAGGTGCCCTGAATTCCCTGTTACAAACTTTACTGGCCCTGCGCCTGTCTTTCTGTACAGTCTTGGAAATCCCACACTTCTTCTGTGAATTCAAAGAGTTGATCCAGCTTGCCTGTTCTGACACCTTTCTTAATAAAACCATGATGCACTTTGCAGTTGCGCTGTTGGGTGGTGGTCCATTCGCTGGGATATGTTACTCTTACTCTAGGATCATTTCCTCCATACGTAGAATCTCATCAGCTCAGGGGAAGTATAAAGCGTTTTCCACCTGTGCATCTCACCTCTCAGTTGTCTCCTTGTTTTATTGTTCAGTCTTAGGAGTGTACTTTACCCCTGCTGTTACCCACAACTCACATTCAAGTGTAACAGCCTCAGTGATGTACACTGTGGTCACACCCATGCTGAACCCCTTCATCTACAGTCTGAGGAATAAAGACATAAAGAGGGCTCTGAGAAAATTCTTTAGGACGGCAACTATATTAGAACCAATTTTCTTGAGGTCTTAGAAATGTTGATTTTTGCAAGATGCAATGCCTTAGAAGCTAAAATTGTGATTTTCTGATCTGATTGTGAAAAGTGCGCTTGCTCCTTCAATTTACTGCCTGATATTTCCATTTATTTGATTTTAATTTCTTTATACAAGTTAACTAGCTCTCTTGACTGACCTTTATGCTATTTGCTATCTTTTTTTCCTCTGTCATTTTTTCTACTTCCACAAATTGATTTGCAACCTTAAGTGGAATATATGGAAATTCCCATTTACCTCATGACTCTTCATGCATTCCTTGGGAATAATTTCTTCTGAAGTGAAATGTTTCATATTGAACACTTTGTTTTTCAGTTTCAGCTCAGTTCAGTCGCTCAGTTGTGTCCGACTCTTTGCGACCCCATGAATCGCAGCATGCCAGGCCCCCCTGTCCATCACAAACTCGTGGAGATTACTCAAACTCGTGTCCATCGAGTCGGTGATGCCATCCAGCCATCTCATCCTCTGTTGTCCCCTTCTCCTCCTGCCCCCAATCCCTCCCATCATCAGGGTCTTTTCCAATGAGCCAACTCTTTGCATCAGTTTACTAAAAGAAAAATCATGAGTTGTACTATTTCCCTGGGAAAAAGTACCAACTTGGCAACCAAAGCCATTTCCACAATTTCATTAGACAGTCAAATATGAAACTTTTTTTCCTTCATCATTTATTTGTTCATCACAACCACACCCATGCTGAACCCCTTTATCTGCTTTCTGAGCAAGAAAGACATAAAGAGAAACTGAAGTGATTCAATGGGATGGCAGTCACAAAGCAGTCAGTTGCCCTGGGGGTGATGAACTGTCCTTGATTTCACAGAAAATAGTCCTGCAACCAGAAGTTGTGATTCTTTGTCCATTGTATAATAAAACTCACTCCTCTTTGTTTCTTGGAGCTTCCTTTTTATTGTAATTCAAGCTCTCAATACAAATCCAGTGACTCACTTTATAAATAATCTTTCTCCCAGTCTATTATATAGGCATTTTTAAAAGTTTTGCTTTTTTCTATTTCAAAATTCTCCAAACTTTGGGTATGAAATATTTGGACATTCTCATTTTTCATGGAGTAACATGAGAAAGAATTTCTTCTTAAATGACATATATCATCCCAAGTAATTTTTGCCTTGTTTTCCTGAAAGAATAGTCATGAGATGAATTACTCATATAAAAAAAGTACAAGTGAAATCTAATGCAATTTATATAATTTTATAACAGGGTTGATTGAATCATAGAGTATGGAATTGTGGATGAGGCGCATTGATTGCAGATTTTCAAGTGCACAGGGTGTCATTGCCCCAACCCCTGCATTGCTCAAGAGTCAACTCTTTATATATGTATATGTACGTGTATCTCATGATCAAATGTGACTCACTAGAGAGCTTGACCGCCTATCCAGTCATGTGATTTAGGTCATAATTTGTGCAACCGAACACGTCTGCCAATCTACTGCTTAACAGGGAGGAAACTGCAATGGAGTACTTTTTAACACCATTTTCTGTAATAAAATTCAAAGGCAGTAATGCTGATTGCTATCTTTAAATATCAGAATAAATGCATAGAATGAGAAATCTATTATAATTGCCCTCAGTTCTGTACAATCTTATATTTTACTCAGTTATTGCTGCATAACCACCCACCCTAATGGTAAATGTTTGAATGTAATGTCTTTATTATCAAGTGAGATTTAATATTGAGTTGTTCTGCTCTCTTCTGGGCTCCTCATAAGTCTACATGCACTTGTAATTTTATACGTTACAACTCTAAAGCTCATCCCAGAGGTTGTATGCAGCCATGTGGCAATTCTTTCTTCACTAATATATGATAGTCTACTCCACTTATGTATGTATTTTAATCTTGCAACTTGTGGGAAAAAATAGTTTATCATTGGTGATATCAGCATCATGGTGGCAGAAGACGCTCCCTGTGTCTCACCTCTTCAATCTACAACTAGTAAAACACCCATAACTAAACAAAGTTTTTCTACCTAACATGTTAGGTCACCAGAGATACACATTGTTGTACATCTGAAGGTGAATGGATTTTTCATCTAGAGGAGATGGAACTGGGAGAACAACAGAGGCAGTGATCCTGGCCTCAGCTGCACCACTGAGGCAGCTGAGCTCATTGCCCCAGACGGACCTGATAGCATCAGTGGACGTGGTACACGGGACCCTGGCCTCCTGGATGGATGCAGCAACATCTAGAGCCACAGAGAACCAGGTAGTACAGATAGTGTAGCCCTTAACCTTGGTCACCCTGGGCATGGCAATAGAGCCCACCATTTTCAGAATTTCTCCAGCAAAGATGATGGCAAAGGAAGAATGTTATAGGCAGCCAGAAATAAAGAAGAGTAACCTACAAAGGTATCATCATTAGGCTATGAGCAAATTTCTCATCAGGTCAATGAAATATCATACTCATAATATTGTTATACAAAACTGTCAACCATAATGCTCTATCCAGAAAAGTTACCCTTCAGATATGAAAGAAAGAAAGGTTATCTCACAGATAAAGACAAGCTGTGGAAGTTCAACACCCAGAACTATTTTATTTTTTAAATTTATTTATTTTAATTGGAGGCTAATTACAATATTGTATCAGTTTTGCCATACATTGACATAAATCAGCCATGGGTGTACATATGTTCCCCATCCTGAACCCTCCTCCCACCTCCCTCCCCATCCCCTCCCTCTGGGTCATCCCAGTTCACCAACCCTGAGCACCCTGCATCATGCGTCAAACCTGGATTGGCGATCTGTTTCACATATGATAATATACATGTTTCAATGCTCTTCTCTTGAATATAAGCAATATTGAAATGCTCTTTTCTAATTAAAATGAAAAAACAAAAGTATCCGAAAATTGAATAAAGTGATGAAGACTGAAACTATTTATCAGACAAGGTTGTTAACAATTACAGTACAATGATTAAAAAGAAAAAAGCATTAAAAATAACTGTAGCTGCTTCATTGGTAACAATCACAAAATGAAGAAGAATATTTTCTGAACTGGACAACTTCAGGGAAAAGAATGCAACTTAACCACTCTACCACATTATATACAAAGATAAACTCGGCATAGGTTAAAGACTTAAATGTGAGGTCTAAAACATTAAAAATCATAGAATAAAATATAGGCAGTAATACCTTAACTTCAGTTTTAGAAATATTTGGGAGGGATATATTTCCCCAGGCAAGAGAAATAAAAGTAAAAATAAACAGAACTATATCAAACAAAAAAACTCTGCAGTGAAGGAAACCAGGAACAAAACTAAAAGGAAACCTACTCATGGGAAAAGGTATTTGCACATTATACATCTGATAAGGGACTGTTATTCAAAAGAAGAATTCAGTCAACCTAATTAAAAACATGAACAACCAAATTAAAGACAGGTAAAGGACCTTCAGTAGACATTCCCCCCCACCAAGGAATACATACAGATGGTCAACTGCCGGGGTCCAGCCTCGGCAGGATCCAGGGGTACCCTCAGGATGAATGGTGTTGGCGAGAGAAAGAGAGAGAGAAAGAGAGAGAGAAAGAGAGAGACAGAGAGAGTGACCAGATGGGGGGGATGCAGCAGAGTCTGGCAAATCTTTATTTTTTTACTGTAGCTTTTATATTCTAAGTTAGTACATTTTTAAGGGGAAGATAGTTTAATATTACTTCGGCTCATCATTCACGAAACCAGGGTGTTTTCTGCATACTTCTTTGTGAGAGTCTTGTACATTATCTTCTGGCCATGGGGCCTGTTGGTATTTTTTGACCTACGTGAATGCAAGGCTGTTTTCCGTAATCTATTCTTTAATGAACACAAAGGTCAGTCCTTTTGCAGAAGTTATCAGTTAAATTTATCTAAAAGGTTTACCACACAAAGAATCTGCAGCTCCGGTGAGGCAGCCCCTGTTTAGCATTCCTGGTTAAAATGAACAATTCTAAACGCTTATTTTTCTAAATCTTTAACTATAACCACTTTTAGAATAATATTTTTGTGTTCTCTAATAAGGCTCCCTCACCCCTGAAGGGCTCTGTGCCTATTAGGGCCTTTTGTGTGATCAGGTTCTTTATGCTGTTTATGATTAAGGTGTTGTGAGCAGTCGTGTGCATTAGTACGCATTTGCCAAGCAGGCTAGAATGCCAGCAAAGGGGTCTAAATTGAAACACTCCTTTCATCCTGGATAATCTTATAGGATACCACCATCCGGGAGACATATTGATTAAAGTTCTAAGTTGATTCTGTTTGGAGAGAGATTGGGGAAGGCCATCTACCTGTGTCACAGAAATTAGGGAGTAGTCTAATATAGCAAGCATCAGAAAGGCAGAGATCATCTTTAAGGTGAGCGCCGGGGCAGCTTTTTGAGATCCCTGAGGTCCTGATCTGCCTTGCTTGTCAGGTCTTCTCCTCATGATCTTGTCATGGGTGGGATCTCGTGTGCTGGCTACCGGCAGTCAACAGGCTCGTGAAAAGAGGTTTGATATCTTCAGAGAACTGGAAATCAAAATCACAGTGAGACACGTTTCCCACTGCTCAGAATGGCTATTGTTAAAGAGACAAAAATCAACAAACGTTGGTAAGGACCACATGGGACCACGAAACGATACCCAAATTCACAATTTCTTCCTCTTGAATATCAGAGGAATCAAAACTGCAGTCCCTCATGTTTGAGAGTTTCCTGTTCATGTACCTGATCACTGCGTTTGAAAACCTGCTTATCTTGAGACTTCCTTGATGGTCCATTGGCTAAGACACCACACTCCCAATGCAGGGACTCAAGGTTTGACTCCTGATGGGGAAACCAGATCCCAAAGGTCACAACTAAAACCCTCACATGTTGCAGTGAAGATCTCATACACCACAACTACGACCCTGTGCAGCCAAATAAATTAAAAAACAAAACTGCTCATCATCCTGGCCACAATCTCTGACTCCTACTGCCACACACCCATGTAATTATTCTTCTCCAATTTGTTCTTCTTAGATGTGTGTCCCTTAACCACCATCCCAAAGAAGGCTAAGTCATAACCTATGACTATACATTAACCCACTCTTTGTAGATTTGGACAACATTTTCCTGACCACAAAGGCCTATGACCACTTCACGGCCATCTGCCAACCCCTGCACTATTCTAAAACCCTGAACCTTCTGATCTGTGGACTGCTTCTTCTGGTGTTTGATTCTTGAGTGTCCTGTATTCCTAGTTACAAAGATGAATAGGGTCACAACTGTCCTTCTGTACAACTTTGGAAATCCTCCACTTTTCCTGTGAAATCAAACAGGATGTCCAACTTGCCAGTCGTGACACCTTTCTTAGTGACATGGTGATGTATTTTGAAACTGTAATATTCCAGAGTGGTGATCTCTTGCCTGGGATCCTTTACCCTTATTCTAAGAAAGTTTCCTTTATACGTGCAATGCCATCACCTTGGGAGAAGTATAAAGTGCTTTGCACCCGTGCCTCTCACCTCTCAGTTGTATTCTTGCTTTATTGTATGAGCTCTGCTTGTACCTCAGCCTTGCTGCTCCACAAACCCTTCTGCTCAGAGTCGAGTGCATTTGCCTCAGTGATGTTCACTGTGTTCACACCCATGTTGAACCCCTTCAGATCTGCAGTCTAAGGTACAAAGACATAAAGAAGGCTCTGAAAATATTCTTTGTAATGGCAGGTATAAAAGGACTAACAGTCATAGGATTAAAGAAGTTCCCACTTTTGCAGGATGCAAAGCATTTGAGCCAGAATTTGATACTTTTTGATCAGAATGTAGAAGTAAAAATTGCTCACTCCCTCTATTCCCTGAAATTTTCATTTCTTTGATTCAAATTCTTCATAACAGTGAAGCAACCCACATTTATAAGCTCTTTCTCTGTCTGATTTATAATCAATTTTCCCCTTTGTCCATTTTTAAATTTCTCAAAGTTTTTCCCAAACTTGTTTCACAATATTTACAATTCCCATTTTTTCATGGAATAACATGGACTTCTTAAGAATTATTTCTTCTCAAATGATACATATCATCCCAAATATTTTTTCTCTTGTGTTATTGAAAGAATTGTTAGAAGTAATACAACCACAGTGGGGAAAAAAGCTACACTTACTAGCCAAGGCATTTTATGTAGTTTTATATCAGAGGAAAACTGTGACTCTAGTTTTCATTTTGCATACACCATTCCTTAATTATTGCCTTTTTTGCTTATGTAAATTATTTCTTCATTGCTCTTCTTGACAATGGAGACTTTAACCTACAGTTTGCTTTAGAGGTGGTTATTCAGGTTTATCTTCTCTTTAGGATCCTGTTCTCTTATTTACTGGTGTCCACAGTACTTACCCTAGTTACTGGCAAGTGTTAGTCAACTACAGATTTCCAAGTGGAGTTTACACAGAAGAACACATCTGAATACATTCACTTAATATGGCCTTTGAGTCAGGGGAAAAAGTCAATAGGTAGAAAATTTAAACTACACTTTGTATTACTAAGCAAAATATTTCACTTTCATGCCCTATATCTATTCACTGACGTTTGGATTTTGGTGTTCTTGGGAAAGTGTCCTATTCTCATTAAGATAAAAGATTGGCTGTCATGCTAGATAGTTCTTAATAGAAAGATGCTGACTACAAGTTTATAAAATCAGAACCATTAATAAGGCAACTATTTTATTTTATTTTATTTTTTTATATATGTATGTATGCATTTATTTATTTATATATACTTGTATATACATATTTTAAGATAACTTTTGCTCTTTTTTTTTTTTTGGGTTTGGCAATCAGTTTTTATTATTTTTTTTCTCTTTTTTTTTTTTAATTTATTTTTTTTTGGTCATACATTGATATGAATCAGCCATAGATTTACACGTATTCCCATCCCGATCCCCCTCCCCACCTCCCTCTCCACCCGATTCCTCTGGGTCTTCCCAGTGCACCAGGCCCGAGCACTTGTCTCATGCATCCCACCTGGGCTGGTGATCTGTTTCACCATAGATAGTATACATGCTGTTCTTTTGAAATATCCCACCCTCACATTCTCCCACAGAGTTCAAAAGTCTGTTCTGTATTTCTGTGTCTCTTTTTCTGTTTTGCATATAGGGTTATCGTTACCATCTTTCTAAATTCCATATATATGTGTTAGTATGCTGTAATGTTCTTTATCTTTCTGGCTTACTTCACTCTGTATAAGGGGCTCCAGTTTCATCCATCTCATTAGGACTGATTCAAATGAATTCTTTTTAACGGCTGAGTAATATTCCATGGTGTATATGTACCACAGCTTCCTTATCCATTCATCTGCTGATGGGCATCTAGGTTGTTTCCATGTCCTGGCTATTATAAACAGTGCTGCGATGAACATTGGGGTGCACGTGTCTCTTTCAGATCTGGTTTCCTCAGTGTGTATGCCCAGCCTTCTCCTTCTAATTAAGGATTACAGAAAAGCGCTATCAATCCCTACTTATTCCAATAAATTATTGGTCACAGAAACATTCAAGCCCTAACATTGAATCATCTTTTCTCTTTTGACATGCTAGCAGACTGGCCCGCTTACAGTCTATGAAAGACTGTCAAACATACCTGAATATCAATTAGAAAAATCTCCCCACTTGTAAATATTGCTAGAGTGCTCACAAATCACAGACTGTCTCAGTAATTCCTATTCTTACTGCATAAAATCTATTCTCCCTTCTAACATCCTTGACCTTGCTGAAAGAACAGTGATGTAGGTGCCTTCTCCTCTTCTACTGCAGGTTTATGAATAAACAGCATTAATTTTGTCCCATACGTAGCTTTGTCTATGGCACTTATATGTTATGGGGCAAATCAGTTGGATTGTAGGAGTCAACATATTGGAAATCTTTGTAGGAAATAAGAGACATAATCATAATTTATGGACTGAAGGAATTGTATAAAATATATAATGTTATACATGGCATTTGTAGGTGATGAACTAAGTGTACTATGCTATAAAGCAAGAATCAGTGGGAGCCCGGGTTAAAAAAAAAGAGTTTCTGATTTTCTTTTCCAGGTCAATGATTTTTTAAAATAAGAAAGAAATTTCCCTTAAAAGAAGTTAAATGGTGAAGTACATATAAGATTACATGTTTTTGAATCTTTGATCTTGACTCAACATATCTTATCTGAGTAAAGTTATGCAAATTAACCACACTTTCTATACTTGGTTTTTCTCATCTCTAAAATTAGGACAAAATAGCTTTTCTTGCTCCATAAAATTGTGGTCTGGATTATGTACAGTGATACTTACATAAATCATGTATAATTGTACCAACATATAGGAATTAATCACTAATGGCAATGATGATGATAATGATAATAATGATTCTATCAAAATTTGATTTTAGATATAAAGGAAAAAAGTAAGCATCATTAACATAATCTCTATTGTTATTAATAACAGTGATAAATTATTGATTTATGGTTCTCAATTTCATTTGATAAATAAAAATTAATTTGGATTCTATATAGACTGAAAAGATTCAAGTTTACAATTTAGATACTCACCTATAACTTATAATTTAATTTAATTCAGTCAGTAGTTAAATCATATAAATGCTTGTCTTTATAATGGTGTTATAGACTATTTTTATGATTTCTCTGTTTCTACTCATGAGAACAAATATGGGATATTATTCAGCTTTTATGTATTTGATTTGATTAAAATTAAATTGACTTCTTTGTTACTTTAAAAAAAAAAAAGATAAAAGATTGGTTGCTGTGTTTAAAATGATAAGTTCTGTGTAATCACCTATAAAGCAAGTGAAAAACTTTTTCAAAAGTATATATATAAAATACTTTTGGTGAAGAAGATTAAACTGAATAGTGAAAGTGAAAGTGTTAGTGACTGAGTCATGTCCGACTCTTTGTGACCCCGTGAACTGTAGCCCACCAGTCTCCTCTGGCCATGAAATTCTCCAGACAATAATACTGGAGTGGGTTGCCATGTCCTCCTGCAGGGGATCTTCCCGACCCAGGGATCAAACCCAGGTCTCCAGCACGGAAGGCAGATTCTTTACCGTCTGAGCCACCAGGGAAGCCCAAAACTGTGCATACCTGACTCCAACACAGAACCACTTTCTTGCTACCCAAAGCGTGATTCACAGACCTGGACCTGCAGCATCAACAATACCTGGGAGCTTGTCAGAAACAGTGTCCCTGGGTCGACAAGAGACCGGGTGAATCAGAATTTGCATTGAACTAGAACGCTTGGTGATTTGTATGTACAGTGAATTTAGAAATATTTTGATCTAGAATAGGGATTCTCACCATCTTACTGTTGATTTGGAACAGGATAATTGTTTATATTGGGTGCCGTTCAGTTCAGCTCTGTCGCTCAGTCATGGCTGACCCTTTGCGACCCCATGGACTGCAGCATGCCAGGCTTCCATGTCCATCATCAACTCCTGAAGCTTACTCAAACTCATGTCCATCGAGTCGGTGATGCCATCCAATCATCTCATCCTCTGTGTTCCCTTCTCTTCCCACCTTCAGTCTTTCAATGAGTCAGTTCTTCGCATCAAGTAGCCAAAGTATTGGAGTTTCAGCTTCAGCATAAGTCCTCCCAATGAACACCCAGGACTGATTTCCTTTAGCATGGACTGGTTGGACCTCCTTGCAGTCCAAGGGACTCTCAAGAGTTGTCTCCAACTAATGTTGCTAATGGTCTGTGGTTTATAGAATATTAGCAGTATCCTTTCAGATACTGCAAAATAATTCCAAGAACTAAATCTTCTCAGATTGAATCACTGCCCCAGAGCTCCAGAACTGAGGGATTCCAATCAGTTTCCATCCCTTATTTGGTTTATACCTTTGAGTAGAACATTAAATCCCACTGAGTCCTATTTTGACTATGTAAAATGATGCTCATAAAAGCACTATTTCATAGAATACACTGGTTTTAAAATTAAATTTGTCAATCTCTATAATATGCAAGGGCTTCACTGGTGGCTCAGATGAGAAAAAAATCTGCCTGCAAGCAGGAGACCCGGGTTCAATCCCTGGGTCAGGATGACCCCCTGCAAAGGGAATGGCAGCTCAGGTATTCTTACCTGGGAAAGCCCATGGACAGGGGTGCCTGGCAGGCTACGGTCCATAGGGCGGCAAAGAGTCAGACGTGACTGAGTGACTAAGACACCCATGAGCATAATCTGCTAATCTAGTTTACTGGGCATAATAATAGCTCAGTATCTCTTTTATAATTGGAAATATTTTGTACTGAGGACTAAATGACAGCTCTGAACTTGTGATGTAAGTAGACAACTCTCAATTAGCTTGGAAAAACCACCATGAATCCAGGGAATATAATACCCAAGATTTTATACTAAAGGAGAAAAGTTGTTCCCCTTTTTGAAGAGAGGAATAGTTATTTCCAGAAGCTTTGTTGATTGTGTCCCCACCACAAATCAAAGCTTTGAAGACACATGTGATCTATTTAAGAAAAATCTTCAATATTATGCTTTTGAGAAAATTTGAACTCAAGGATGTGATGAGGTGCTAGGAGGCTTAGAATTTTGGAAGCAGGAGAATTATTGTAGAAGGAGTAGTAAAAACTGAATTCACCTAACTTAAAAGCAGTCTCCTAGGAACAGAGAATGAGCAGGAAAAAGAAAAACTCCATTCTGCCCAGACCAGTGTCTCCAAGGGAAGTCCCGTACTTATAGATTGGAGTCACAATAGGAAAACATGTTTAATGAGCTGACATAGGAAGAAGTAAATATCTGCTCTCCTGCAGTACCTCAGCCTGTGTCATAGCTGTTTGACTAGGATGTGATCCTTGCTTTTGGAACTCTATATCTGGCTAGAAGACTTCTTCCTGTTATCTTGTTTGTGGACAAAACTTTATTCTGCATCGTCAGTCGTTTTCCTTTTATGCAGAAAGCTTGCTCTCAGATTCTGCAGGCAGGTGAGTCCAAGAGCTGAACAGACACTTTAGGAGAGGGTGAAAGAGGATGGAAGCCAGGAACTTGTACCTGAGGTCACCTGAAGACCCCTGTAACATAGCCCAGAGGCCATGTGGTTGTTCACTGGCTTTCCTTATCTTAGTGTATATTTATTTATTGTCTAAAAAATAAACTGAACATTGCACTCTGAAATGCAAGTGTTGATGCTGACAATTAAATTGTGCTAATGGAAGTTCAATTAGAAAAAAGAAATGAGAGACACAACCTGTTTTCAGTAAAATTAGGCAGTAAGGCTATGAATTGTATTTATTGATGTGCATGTGTATGCTTAGTCATTCAGTCATGTTCAGCTCTTTGCAACCCTTTGAACTACAGTCCACCAGGCTCCTCTGTCCAAGGGACTTTCAGGCAAGAATTCTGGAGTGGGTTCCCATTTCCTCCTCCAGGGGATGTTCCTGACTCAGAGATTGAACCTGCATCTCCTGTGTCTCCTACACTGCAGGCAGATTCTTCACCTGCTGAGCCATTAGAGAAGCCCAAATTACCAGCAGGAGTAGACAAATAAGGATAAGCCTCAAGGAAAAAAGAAATCTGCTGTTGCTTCATATAAAACATTCCCAACTTTTGTTGTGTTTTGTGTTTCCTGCTTTGAATTGTTACTTTATTCCTTTTGCTTATTTTTCTTTTAGGATATTCAATTTGCAGGTTATTTCATATCATAAAGATATCACTGTTCCTGTCCTTGGGAAAAAAAACAATTTTTGCATCAAGGAGATGTCACTGGATTTGGAATGTTGCCAAACCAAGGACGCTTTTCTTCATTGTATTGTGTCAGGGTACATTTGGACTATTGGATATTTTCTCCCCTAATATTTATATGCCCATTTAACTTTCCTCTCTATTTTCTTTCTCCCTCTCTCTTAATATTTTTTTAAATATAGAGAAGAAAATGGTTAAGTAGAAAAAGAACTCCAAATTTATTGGTCCATTAGAAGTTCATGAACTGGAATTTCTAGGTACCTTTTATACATTCTATACAGGAAAAATATTCTGGTTTGACCAGCTTGGGATGTCAGAACTCATGGCCTAATGATGCTGATTATAGGTGAGAAATACATGGAGTTACACAGCCCAGGAGTTCTTGTTAGTTCTTGTTAATTCACACCTTGTGGATTGAGAACAATTCTTCAATCAGAGGCACTTAGGCTTATATATTAAGGGGGTTTATGATACAGAGGCCAGAATTCAGTCAAAGATGGTATAATACTAAGGATGTCATCTACTTTAGTTAACATGATATTTTTGCAAGAAAATAAAGAATTTGTAAGGAGGGATTCTCTGTGGACTGAAGGTTCAGCTGTAGCAGGGAGGCCACCTTGTTCCTCAGCATGCCTGACACCATCTCTAATCACTCCCTGTCTTTCTTATTCTCTGATCCACTGGCTTCCTTTTTGGATTTGAACATGTGGAACCAGCATCTTCCTCTAATCCTTTGCAGTGGCCATTCCCTCTGCAGGCACACCCTTCTCCTGATATAGTACTAGATACTTCCCTCTCTTTCTTGAAGTCTAATGTTCAAATATCTTTTTGTTTGCTTACCTTAACTGAACACTCAGTACAAAATAACACTCCTACAACTCTCTCCTTCATAACTGGTTTTTTTTTTTTCATAGCATCTGTCACCACCTAACATATTATATAATACTTTATTTGCTCATTTTCTCTCAACATCCTTGAATTGCGGGAGATTTGTTTTTCATAATCTCTACTTATTGCTTGGAACATGGTTGGCACTCAATATGTATTTCTCAAATGCATGAAAGAATTTCGCATTAAAGCTGTGTAGAATATATGACCTTTTTGTAAATATGCTGAGAATGGGACAAAAATCCCTAGTCAAAGATAAATTGGGAGCATAGCAGGTGGTGCTGGTGGTAAAGAACCTGCAGGAGACTTAAGAGCCTGGGGTATGATCCCTGGGTCAGGAAGATCCCCTGGAGGAGGGTATGGCAACCCACTCCAGTATTTTTGCGTGGAGAATACCATAGACAGGAGCCTCGTAAGCTGCATTCCATGGGGTCGCACAAAGTCAGGCACAACTGAAGTGATTTAGCACACATACTCTCAAAGAGAACTTATCTATACATAAAATAGTAAAATCAGTTTCTTGATGGCACAATAGATATTGTAGTAGTTCAGATATGTGACTTATGCCCGTATGTGTGAAAAGTAATTATGTTATTTTCCTTTCTCCTGGTAGTCAGCTCCAGCACATGGAACCAGGGAACAACACACAGAATTTTAAATTTCTTCTTCTCAGATTCTCAGAAGCACCAGAACTCCAGCCCCTCATATTTTGGATTTTCCTCTCCATGTACCTGATAACTGTTTTTGGAAACCTGGTGATCATCCTGGCTGTGTGCTCAGACCCTCAATTCCACACCCCCATGTACTTCTTCCTCTCCAACCTGTCCTTTGTAGACATCTGTCTCACCTCCACCACGATCCCAAAGATGCTGATGAATATTCAGACTGAGAGCAAAGCCATAACCTATGAAGCCTGCATTGCCCAGATGTATTTTTACACACTTTTTGCAGCATTAGATGACTTCCTGCTGACTGTGATGGCCTATGACCGGTTTGTGGCCATCTGCTACCCCCTGCACTACATGGTCATCATGAGTCCTTGGCTCTGTGGACGCCTGTGTCTGGTTTCCTGGGTAGTGAGCGCCATGTATTCCTTGTTACACAGCTTAATGTTGTTGCGATTATCCTTCTGTCCAGATTTGGAAATTCCCCACTTTTTCTGTGAACTCTATCAGGTGATACAACTTGCCAGTTCTGATACCTTTCTTAATAACATGATGATCTATCTTGCAACTTTCCTACTGGGTGTCGGTCCTTTTGCTGGGATCGTTTACTCTTACTCTAAAATAGTTTCCTGCATATGTAGAATCTCATCTGCTCAGGGGAAGTCTAAAGCATTCTCCACCTGTGCATCTCACCTCTCAGTTGTCTCCTTGTTTTATTGTACAAGCCTAGGATTGTACCTTAGCTCTGCTGCTACCCACAGCTCACACTCAAGTGCAATAGCCTCCGTGATGTACACTGTGGTCACACCTATGTTGAACCCCTTCATCTATAGTTTGAGGAACAGCAACATAAAGCGGGCTGTGAAGAGTTTTTACTTAAAGCCATGTTAAAAGGGCCAAATTTCTTGGGGGGTGATGGCATGCTATTGTTTCATGGCTTAAAGTCTCTGATTCGGCAATTGTGATTCTCTCATCCTTGTGGACTAAAATTTGCTCCTTCTGTAACCCTGTAAGCTGGAAGGGTTAATTTTGGTTCCATTCTGGATCTGTTTCTCTGGCTTTAACTCCTGCTTTGCTGCTTTTGTTATTACAAGCATGCACAATGGCATGCCTCAGAGAACCCTGCCCCCCTCTTGCTGTTGTTCAGTGTCTAAGTTGTGACATACACTTTGCAACCCCATGGTCTTCAGCACGCCAGGCTTCCCTGTTATGTTCTGTGATGGTGCATAGCAACATATAAATATCCCTCTTATAGTTATAAACATTTTATAATGAGGGGTTAAATGAGCTCATAACTTCTGGTATAACTGGGAAATGTCTTATTGGCTTGGAAAGCTATCATGAATCCAGATAATATAATGCCCAATTTTTATACTTAAAAAGTACACAAAGTTACCTTGTCTTTGATGAGGTGAATAGCATTTTTTAGAGATTTCAAGGGTTATGTCCCCACCACCAATCAAAGCTTTGAAGACCCACGTGACTCAGTCAAGACAAATTCTCAATATTACACTTTTGAGAGAACTCAGGGATGAGATGTACACTTTTGAACTCAGGGATGTGATGAGGTCCTGGGAGGCTTAGAGCTTTGGAAGCAGGAAAGTTAAAGGAGAAGGAGTGATAAAAACTGAATTCACCTAACTTGTAATGCAGTCTCCTAGGAACAGAGAATCAGCAGGAAAAAGAGTCCGTTCTGTCCAGCCCCGTGTTCTTAAGGGAAATCACATACTTAGAGGTTGGAGTAACAAAGGATAGACATAGGAAGCTGTAAATATTTCCTCTGCTGCAGTCCCTCAGCCTGTGCGCTTTGGTTGGACAGGATGTAATTGTTGCTTTTGCAGACCTAAATCTCACTGAGAAACCCATACTTGATCTCTTCTTCTTGTCTTATAATTACACACAACTTGGGGCTGCAACATCAACTATTTAAGGGAGAATTTGGACTGCCACACAGAAACCTTCTCTCAAAGTTTCTGAGCAGGTGAGTCTGGGAGCTCCACAGATACTGCAGGAGAGGATCAGCGAGGAGAGAAGCCGAGAACATGTACCTGAGGTCACCCGTGAGGCAATCTAACATACACAGGTACCAGAAATCACTACAGTCTTTTGTTGGCTTTCCTAATAATTTAATGTATCTGTGTATAATGATCAAAAATAAAATTGAGCATTGCATTCCAAAATGCAATTGTCTATGTTGACAATTAAATGGTAATAGTGGGAGTTCAATTAAAAGAATAAACAGGAAAAGTAAAATACTTTTATGAAAAGTAGATCATAAATCTTCGGAGATCAATAATTAACAGGAGTAGACAAATAGGGTATCACTTGTGGAAGGTTATACAGAGAAGTGAGGCCACATTTTTTATTGTAAGATGGGATATATTAGACTATAATTTTTTTTTTGCTGGGTTGTTGAGTTTTTTGTTTTTTTTTAATTTATTTTTTTCATTTATTTTTATTAGTTGGAGGCTAATTACTTTACAATATTGTAGTGGGTTTTGTCATACATTGACATGAAGTTACATGTATTCCCCATCCCGATCCCCCCTTATTTCCACATGAAGAAGGTAGATCTAGACCAATGAATGCTTGCAAAGACTTTCCTGCAAGAGCAGTGTATGAAATGAACATGCCTGGATGTCTTTGCTCAATGCTGGGCATTTACATTAAAAAATCTTTATTTCATTGGTGAGAAGAGGTATGCTAATGAGCTTCACTTTGCAATTATTTTTTAATTTTATTTTTTATTTTTTAACACCAAAAGCATTTTGTATTGGGGTATACCCAGTTAACAATATTGTGATAGTTTCAGGTGAACGGTGAAGGGAATCAGCTATACATATACGTTTATCCATTCTCCCTCAAAACTCCCTCCCATCCAGGCTGGCACATAACATTGACCAGAGTTCCAAGTGCTGTACAATAGGTTTTCATTGGTTATCCATTTTAAATATAGCAATGTGTACATGATCTTCCCAGAGTCCTTAACTATCCCTTCCTCCTGGCAACCATGAGTTTGTTTCTTAAGTCTGTGAGTCTCTTTCTGTTTTGTGAGGCTGAATTTATTTGTGTGCTTGTTAGCCATTCAGAGTTTCTCTATTTTTTTAAAAGTCCATAGAAATCCGTTGTTTTTTTATAGCAGTGCCAGTGTGCTGTTATTCCTTTTTTATTGTTCTTTGAAACAAAGAATTGTTTCTTTACACAAAACAGACTGTTTGCCATTTAGTTCTTTTACATGCGTGTGTACTCAGTCACTTTAGTCATGTCTGACTCTTTGCGACCCCATGCACTGTATCCTGCCAGGCTCCTCTGTCCATGAAATTTCCCAGGCAAGAACACTGGTTCAGTTCTGTTCAGTTCAGTCGGTCAGTCATGTCCGACTCTTTGCGACCCCATGAATCGCAGCAAGCCAGGCCTCCCTGTCCATCACAAACTCCCGGAATTTACTCAAACTCATGCCTACGAGTCGGTGATGCCATCCAGCCATCTCATCCTCTGTTGTCCCCTTCTCCTTCCGCCCCCAATCCCTCCAATCCCCATGAACAGTATGAGAAGAACACTGGAGTGGGTTGCAATTCCCTCCTCCAGGCGATCTTCCCCATCCTGGAATCTAATCTCCTGCATTGTAGGTGGATTCTTTACCCAATGATCCCCCTGTGAACCCCCCAGTTCTTTAGATACGTGTGATATATTTGCGGGGAAGTGTTTATTAATTTTGTTTGTCAAATCTGTCTATCATTCATAGTGCTCTCTTCATTGTTTTTAACAAAGAATCTAAGCTACAGTTGACATATAAAATGTATTTGTCGCTGCTGTAGAGTACAATGATTCAATATGTGTTCATATTGCTAGATGAGCACCACAATAAATCTAGTTAGCATTTGTCAGCCTTCGTAGTACAATTGCAATTTTTTTTTGTGATGAGAGCTTTTGGGATCTACTGTTCCTTGGAAACTTTCAAATATGCAATAGAGTATTATTAATTATCAGTCACAGTACTATACACTATATCCCATCCATTGCTTTTTTATTGTTATTACTACATTAATTTAGCTGCCACTTTAACATTCTCCATGTGTCAATATTTGCTATAAACAAAAACAAAAATCCTTAGAGGTAATAAATAATCTTTTATACTGATATACGTTCCCAGTGAGTTTTCATATCTCTGTTATTCCTTAATGCTCCTTGTGGCCTTGTGACTAAATCCTTTTCTAAAAGTTCATCACCTTTCACCATAATTTGGAAGATATTTGTCTTGATCTTTGGACTAAATGTTACCATTATATTTTATAAGCATGTTTGAATCCACCTGTGTCTAATGAGATGAAATTATAATTTAGATTCTGCTTCATCCCCACATTTTAAAAGCACTTTGGTTATATTAAGTACCCATGTTGGTATCTCTGAGTTAATACTTTTTAATCTTTGTATAAGCTAGCCATAGATTTTCATTCAATTTTATTGCATACTCTTTTTTTAATAAAACAAGTACTTAATCTAATTTCATTCTTACTGACATTTTTGTCTATAAGTTCTTAGTTTCCTTTAAATCTTCTTGTTCTAAATTATGCACTTACACAAATTCACACACGTTTGCACAAATGTTTTAACACAATCCTGTGTACCTCATAAATATTCTTTATGTTTCAGTGAGGTCTTTTTTCCTGCTGTTTGTTCCTCTCTTTTTTTAAAATCAATAATACCTTAGGAACTTGCTTCCAATCAATTAGTATAATTCTGTTTCATTATTTTAGTGTCTGTATAATATTTCACAGTGTGGCTATGATGCTCACATATATGGGGGTCTGTCATATTATTTTTCAACAAATTGCTGCTATAGCACAGATTTACAAATATTTGATATTATTCACTTAAAACTGTGCTTCTCAACCAGGGATGAGTAATTCCCCCAGGGGACATTGAGCTACACCCATAGACATTTTTCACTATCACACTGGGATGAGGTAGGTGGTGGGCAAGGATCCTTATAAATATCCTAGAATATACAGGAAAGATACCACTACAGAGAATGACCTGGCTCAGAATATCCAGTAGTGCAGAGACCGAGGAACCCTGAATTACAGAATATCTGTTTTTAACATTTACAGCTCTCTTCAAGTTGTTTCCCCAATGCATGACACTTCACATTTATTCTAGCAGACTTAGAGAATACTGCTCTTTTTCTTTGTGTTAAAAAAATATATGTATATATGTCAGTCTCAATCTCCCCATTTATCTTATCCCGTTTTCCCTCTTAGTTTCCATATGTTTGTTCTATGTCTGTGCTTCTGCCTTGCAAACAGCTTCATCTGTACCACTTTTCTAGATTCATTTTCTCTGAGTATTTTTGACCAAAATTTTCTGTTTCATAGAGTTTAATGTATCATTCTTTAAATATATATATTTAATAAATATATATTTATATATTTATTAAATTTATATATACCTATTAATTTAAATTTTATGTATCTATATAAATACATATTTATTATATATATAACTATAAATATAAATAAATATATTAAATTTATTATATTTGTTAAATGTATTATATTTATTAAATTTATATATTTTAATTAAATTTAAATATTTATATTTATTTATTTATTTATTTGGCTGCACTGGTCTTAGCTGGGTCTTCCCAGGTGGCTCAGTGGTAAATAATCTACCTACCTGCCAATGCAGGAGCCACAGGAGACTTGGGTTTGCTCCCTCAGTTGGGAATATCCCCTGGAGAAGTGAATGGCATCCACTCCAGTATCCTTGCCTGAAAAATTCCACGGACAGAGGAACCTGGTGGGCTGTAGTCCATGGGGTCACAAAGTGCTGGACACAACAGAGCATGCATGAAGGCACTGATCTTAATTGTAGCAGGTGGGATCTTGATCTTCATTGCACACAAGATATTTGATTGTCATTATAGCATGCAGGATCTTTACTTGCAGTATACACACTCTTAGCTGCAGCACATGGGATCTAGTTCCCTGACTGAGGATTGAACCCAGGCCCCCTTTCTTGGGAGCA
>NC_057389.1:99911665-99915131 GCF_019320065.1 Cervus canadensis
GGACTGCTGGTTCTGACATCCTGGGTAGTGGTTGCCTTGTTTTCCTTGCTACATAGCTTAATGGTGTTGCCATTGTCCTTCTGTCCATTTGTGCAAATTCCCCACTTTATCTATGAACTCAGTCAGTTGGTGCAGCTTTCCTGTTCTGACAACTTTCTTAATAACATAGTGATGTATTTTGCAGCTGTCCTGATGGGTGTTGGTCCTTTTGCTGGTATCCTTTACTCTTTTTCTAAAATAGTTTCCTGCATGTGTAAAATCTCATCAGCCCAGGGGAAGTATAAAGCATTTTCCACCTGTGTGCCCACCTCTCAGTTGTCTCTGTGTTTTATTGAACTACCTTAGGAATGGACGTTAGGTCTGCTGCTACCCATCTCTCACACTCAAGTGCAATTGCCTCGGTGATGTACACTGTGGGCACACTTACACTGAACCCCTTCATCTACAGTCTGAGAAGTAAAGACATAAAGAGGGCTCTGAAGAGATTCCATTTCATGCCAGTATAAAACGGCCAATTATACTAGGACTGATGAAGTGCCTTTGATTGCATAACTCAAAGCCTCCGAACCAGAAGTTGTGGTTCTTGATCACTGTAGAATAAAATTTACTCCTTCATCTGATTTCCTGGGATTTCCATTTTTAAACTCAGATTCTTTGTGTAATTTTAGGGCTTCCCTGGTAGCTGAGATGGTAAAGAGTCTACCTGCAAAGCAAAAGACCCTGGTTCAAGCCTTGGGTCGAGAAGACCCCCTGGAGGAGGGATGGGAACCCACTCCAGTATTCTTGCCTGGAGAAACCCATGTACAGAGGAGCCTGGTGAGCTATAGTCCATGGGGTTGCAAAGAGTTGGGCATGACTGAGTGAGTTTCACTCTCACCGTGTACTTTTAGTAGCTCTCTTTATTAAACTTTAGCCTCAGTTATATACATAGTTTCTATTTTTTCCTACTTCAAAATTTTCCTATCTTTGGATCAAAAATGTCTAGAAATTCCATTTATTTGATGAGGTATCATAGGTTTATTAAGAATAATTACTTCTCAAATTACAATGTCATCCTAAGTAATTTCTCCTCTTTCCCTGAAATGATGAGCTGCATTATTCATTTAAAAGATACATTTAAGAACCAAGATAATTTGTATTATTTTTTTAAAGTTGGTTGAATCAGTGAAATAGAAAGATGACTGTAAAATTATAGGAGGACTTTTGACTACGCAGTAGGTTGGAACCCAACCCTCTTTTTGTTCAAAGGTCAACTTGTGTATCTATATACACTGCTTTGGCCAAAAGGTTGATTTTTTTTTTTTTGCATACCGTAGCATATTGGGCTTTCCTCGTGACTCAGAAGGTAAGAAACTGCCTGCAATACAGGAGACCCAGGTTTGATGCCTGGGTCAGGAAAATCCCCTAGAGAAGGAAATAGCTACCTTCTCCACTTTCTTGCCTGGATAATTCCATGGAGAGGGGAGCCTGGTGGGCTATAGTCCATGGGGTCCCAAGGAATTGAACAGGACTGGAAGCAATTAGCATGCACACATATTGGATGGCATATTTTAATATTTTCATTGAATTATTTCATTGTTTCCTTTTGAAAACTTCCAATGATTCCTATAAATATGACTCTTCCCATTGCTCTAAATAAAATACCTCAAATTTTTCTAAATTTCATCATAAACACTAAGGGGGAAACAGATAAACCATAGCTCTTATATATCCCCTATATATTCAATACAAAGGCATTTCTTTAACTTCATTATCATAAATTACTCATAAGACAACTTGAATTTACCTGTTCATAGGATTCAAGGTCAGCACCAGCAAGCTGACCTTGGTGCAACAATGTTTCTGCACCAACATACATGTCCTGCCAAGCTCTCCTGGGTAGCTGGAAAGGATATCTGTGCAGTCATCTTTTAATACTGTTACATGGCAAAAAGATAAATAATGTTACAATCAGAAGGGTTATCTTCAAATATAAGAATGCCAAAATTAAAATCAATATAGTCATAGCTGTGGTTTTTCCAGTAGTCATGTATGGATGTGAGATTTGGACCATAAAGAAGGCTGAGCATGGAGGAATTGATGCTTTTGAACTGTGGGGCTGGAGAAGACTCTTGAGAGTCCCTTGGACAGTAAGGAGGTCAAACCAGTCAATCCTGAAGGAAATCAACCCTGAATATTCATTGGAAGGACTGGTGCTGAAGCTGTAGCTCCAATACTTCGGCCATCTGATGTGAAGAGCCAACTCATTGGAAAAATCTCTGATGTTTGGAAAGATTGAGGGCTAGAGGAGAAGGGGGCAACAGAGGATGAGATGGTTGGATTGCATCACTGATTCAATGCACATATTGTTGCTGTTTTTCAATTGCCCAGTAGTGTCTGACTCTTTGCGACCCCATGCATTGCAGCAAATGCAGCATGAGAGGCCTCTCTATCCTTCATCATCTCCCAAAGTTTGCCCAAGTTCATGCCCATTGCATTGGTGATGTCATCCAGCTATTTCATCCTCTGACATCCTCTTCTCCTTCTGCCCTCAATCTCTCCCAGCATCAGGAACTTTTCCAGTGAGTCAGCTGTTTACATCAGATGACAAAAATACTGCAGTTTAAACTTCAGCATCAGTCCTTCCAATGAGTATTCAGGGTTTATTTCCCTTAAGATTGACTGATCTGATCTCCTTGCTGTCCAAGGGTCTCTCAGGAGTCTTCTCCAGCATCATAGTTTGAAGGCATCAATTCTTCAGCATTCCACCTTCTTTACAGTCCAACTCTCACAACCATACTTGACCACTGGGAAGAACATGGCCTTGACTATCAGTGGACATTTGTTGGCAGAGTAATTAACATCTCTGCTTTTTAGCACACTGTCTAGATTTGTCATAGTTTTCCTGTCAAGAAGCAAATATCTTCTGATTTCATGGCTTCAGTCACCATCCACAGTGATTTTAGAGCCTAAGAAGAGGAAATCTGTCACCACTTCCACTTTCCCCCACCTCTATTTGCCATGAAGTAATGTGGCCAGGTGCCATAATCTTGGTTGTTGTTTTTTTTTTAATATTTAGTTTTAAGCCAGCTCTTTCACCCTCATTAAGAGGCTCTTTAGTTCCTCTTCACTTTCTGCCATTAGAGTGACATCATCTGCATATCTGAGGTTGTTGATGTTTCTCCCACCTATCTTGATTTCAGTTCGTAACTCATCCAGTCCAACTTTTCTCATGATGTACTCAGTGTATGGGTTAAACAAACAAGGTGACAGCAGACAGCTCTGTTGTATGCCTTTCTCAATCTTGAACCAACCACTTGTTCAATTCAGGGTTCTAACTATTGCTTCCTGACCCACATACAGGTTTTTCATGAGACAGGTAAGATGGCCTGGTATTCCCATCTCTTTGAGATCTTTCCACATTTTATTATGATCCACATGGTCAAAGGCATAATCAATGAAATAGAGGTAGATTTTTTTTTTTTTT
>NC_057389.1:100288243-100319936 GCF_019320065.1 Cervus canadensis
AGATGATATGACAGAAACAAGTCCTGTGACATAAAGGCAGGAATTGGAGTGACATGGCCAAAAGGCAAGGGACTCTTGGAGCCACCAGAAGCTGTTAGAGGCAAGAATGGATTCTCTCCTAAAGGAGGGGTCTGCAAGCCGCAGACCATGGATTAGTACCAGCCCATGGCTGCCGGGGTCCAGCCTCGGCAGGATCCAGGGGATACCCTCAGGATGAACGGCGTCAGCGAGAGAGAGACGTGAGAAGAGCCTTCATAAGGCCAAGTCTACGAGGGGGAGAGAGAGAGAGAGAGAGAGACCAGACAGGGGGTGCAGCATGGTCTGGCAGAGTCTGGAAATGGTTTGTTTTTTACCGTGGCTTTTATACCCTAAGTTAGTACATTTCTAAGGGGAAGATAGTTTAACATTACGTCAGCTTGTTCTTCACGAAACCAGGGTGTTTTCTGCATACTTCTCTGTTTATGAGGGTCTTGTACATTATCTTCTGGCCTTGGGGCCTATTGACATTTTATGACCTAGGTGAATGCAAAGCTGTTTTCCGTAATCTATTCTTTAATGAACACAAAGGTCAGTCCCTTTGCAGAAGTTATCAGTTAAATTTATCTAAAAGGTTTACCACACAAAGACTCTGCAGCTCCGGTGAGGCAGCCCCTGTTTAGCATTCCTGGTTAAAATTAACGATTCTAAACTCTTATGTTTCTAAATCTTTAACTACAACCGCTTTTAGAATAATATTTTTATGTTCTCTAATAGGGCTTCCTCACCCCCGAAGGGCTCTGTGCATATTAGGGCCTTTATGTGATCAGGTTCTTTATGCTGTTTATGATTAAGGTGTTGTGAGCAGCCATGTGCATTAGTACGCATTTGCCAAGTAGGCTAGAATGCCAGCAAAGGGGTCTAAATCGAAACACTCCTTTCATCCTGGATAATCTTATAGGATACCACCGTCCGGCGGACACATTACTTAAAGTTATAAGTTGATTCTGTTTGGAAAGAGATCGGGGAAGGCCTTCTACCTGTGTCACAGAAATTAGGGAGTAGTCTAATATAGCAAGCATCAGAAAGGCAGAGATCATCTTTAAGGTGAGCGCCGGGGCAGCTTTTCGAAATCCCTGAAGTCCTGATCTGCCTTGCTTGTCAGGTCTCCTCCTCACGACCTTGTCATGGGTGGGATCTCGTGTGCTAGCTCCCAGCACATGGCCTGTTAGGAACTGAGCCAGCCAGCAGGAGGTTAACAGCAGGCCAGCAAGTGAAGCTTCATCTGTATTTACAGCTGCTCCCCACTGCTTGCATTGCTGCCGGAGTTCCGCCTCCTGCTCAACAAACTCAATAAAAATAATATGCTTGAAACATCCTGAAATCCCAGGTCTAGGAAAATTGTCTTCCACTAAACCAG
The DNA here is from genome assembly GCF_019320065.1 of Cervus canadensis. Taxonomy (NCBI): domain Eukaryota; kingdom Metazoa; phylum Chordata; class Mammalia; order Artiodactyla; family Cervidae; genus Cervus; species Cervus canadensis. Next base: position 100,289,640 of record NC_057389.1, read on the forward strand.
TCCCTTGTGCCAAAAAGGTTGGGGTGCATGAATGTTAAGTTGATGCAGTCATGTCCAACCCTCTTTGCAACCCTATGGACCATAGCCCGCCAAGCTCCTCTCTCCATGGAATTCTCCAGGCAAGAATACTGGAGTGGGTGGCCATGCCCTCCTCCAGGGAATCTTCCCTACCCAGGGATCGCATCCGCATCTCTTATGTGTCCTGCATGGGCAGGTGTGCTCTTTACCACTAGCACCACCTGAGAAGTCCAGAAGGTTGGGGATCGCTGCCCTAAAGCCTTCAGGGGAGTACAGCCCCACTGACGTCTTGATTTTGGGTTTCTGGTCTCCAGAACCATAAGAAAACAATTCTGTTCCTATAAGGCACCTGCGTGAATGTGTTCAGTTGCTTCAGTAATGTCTGATTCTTGGCAACCCCAAGGACTGTAGCTCACCAGGCTCCTCTGCCAAAGAAATTCTCCAGGCAAGAAACATGGAGCGGGTTGCCATGCCCTCCTCCAGGGTATCTTCCCACCCAAGAATTGAACCAGAGTCTCCTGCATGGCAGGCAGATTGTTCACCGCTGAGCCACAGGGGAAGCCCTATAAGGCACCCACACTGTGGTAATGTGTAACAACAGCCATAGGCAACTAACACAGATTGTAAGGAAGATTCTTAGTGTATTTGGAGGGTTACAGGAATCAGCTGCCATTTGTGGATGCACACACACACACACACACACACACACACACACACACACACACTGCTGAAGGCCTGCTGATTTGCTCACTAGCATGAAGCTGCAGGGGCTTTCCAGGGGGTGCTAGTGGTAAAGAACCTGCTTGCCAATGCACAAAACAGAAGAGACATAGGCTTGATCCCTGGGTCAGGAAGATTCCCCCAAAGGAAGGGACGGAAAGCCACTTCAGTGTTCTTACCTGGGAAACCCCATGGACTGAGGAGCCTGGCAGCCCACAGTCCATGGGGTCACAAAGAATCAGACATGACTGAAGCAACTTAGCACATGTGCACATGAAGCTGCAGATGGACCTACGACTGTTCTACATTCCCGGAGAACCTCTTTGAGTCTCTCTGCCTCTTGGGCCAAGTGTGTATATTTATCTCCATGACAAATGTCTTTGGGTTCTGCAGGATCCCTCATCACTGAGGTCAGAAGCAACACAGGTGAACACAGGCTTTTTTCCATCCCTGTGAGTTTCCAACTCTTGCTTGTAGCTTCCAGCCTGCCTTTGATGAACCCCCAGTCCATCTTCTCATCTCAGGATAAACCCAGAAAGCAGGTCACATATTTTACAATAGATAACTTCAGGTGTCAGAGACAAATTTGTCTCATTCTGGTTGGCATGAAGGATTGAAAGAATGAAAAGATTATCTAATCCAATCCACAATCCCCCCCCCCCACACACACACACAAAATGATTTATATTTCCAATGTGGGGAAAGGGTAGGGAGTTTGGCATGTACATATATACACTGCTATATTTTAAATGGATAACCAACAAAGACCTACTGGATCAGAAAGATGCCCTGGAGAAGGGAATGGCAACCCACTCTAGTATTCTTACCTGGAGAGTTCCATAGACAGAGGTGCCTGGTTTCCTGCACACCATGGGGTCACAAAGAGTCAGACAGGACTGAGCGCCTAGCATTAAATATGAATATGTGTGTGTGTGCACGTTTAATCAGTCAGACATATATAAATTCAAATACCTGTATCTGAATTTAACACAAATTCAAGTTCCTGTACCTGAATTAAACACAGAACCAGTGTTTTGTTACTGAAAGTGTGACCCTCATACTCAGACCTGCATCAACACACAGCCCAGTAGCTTGTTAGAAGTGCAGGGTCCCAGGGCCCACTGAGGACCTATTCAATCAGAATTTGCTCTTGAATTAGAATCCTGCTGACCTGTAGTCACAAGGAGGAAAGAGAAGTGCCCCTGTAAAGGGTTTATCTCTGGTTCTATGGCAACTCACTCCAGTATTCTTGCCTGGAGAATCCCATGGACAGAGGAGCCTGGTGGGTTACAGTCCATGGGGTCCCAAAGAGTTCGAAATGATTGAGTGACTGAACACACACGAGGCATAAAGTGCTTCCAGTAAAAGTAGAACTTAGGTCCATGTATCTTATTAATAGTTTGAGTAGATAATTAGTGTATTAGTGATGTAGGAATATAAAAAATAGGGCGTTTCTTTCTAATTTTTTTGGTGAAACTATTTGACAATATTTCATATTGATTAAAAACATACATATTGGGCTTCCCTGGGAGCTCAGTGGTAAAGAATCTGCCTTCCAGTGCAGGAGACACGTGTTCGATCCCTGGTCGGGAAGATCTCACTTGCCTCGGAGCAGCTAAGCCTGCACACCACAGCTACTGAGTCTGTGCTCTAGAGCCAAGGAACCACAGCTATGGAGGTCCTCACCCCAGAGAGTCCATGCTCTGCAGTAAAAGAGATCCCTGCAAAGAGAAGCCCATGCACCGCAAACAAGAGTAAACCCTCCTCACCGCAACTAGAGAAAATCCCACTGAACAACAACAACTTAGCACCTCCAAAAAAAATAAATACATATGCACACCAAGGAACGCTTGTAAACACATCATTGCTGCAGCATTTGTCAGAGACATACACTTCACAGTATCTCCTGTGAAAAACAATCAAATGCAAAGAGGGGCGTCCTATGAGCTTGCTGTTGGGTAGTTGCTCAGTTGTGTCCAGCTCTTTGTGACTGTAGCCCACCAGGTTCCTCTGCCCGTGGCATTCCCCAGGTAAGAATACTAGAGTGGGTCCTGTTTTCTCCTCCAGGGGATCTGACAGACACAGGGCTTGAACCAGTGTCTCCCGCATTGCCAGGCAGCTTCTGTACCACTGAGCTGCCAGGGAAGTGCTAATGAACTTACCTTGCAATTGCTTCATTATCTCTGAGGCTGAATGTGTGTGTGGATTTGTTAGCCGTTTATTTTCTCTATCTTAAATTATGTGTGTGAGTCCTTTGCTTGTCTATATAGGATCAGAATAGGATTCCTATCTTTCAGTGCAATCTTTCAAACAAAGAACGGGAGATGCTTTTTAGTTGTTAAGATGTTATTTTGTTGTTAAATCGTATCCAAAACTTGCAACCCCTTGGACTGTAGCCCACCAGGCTGTTCTGTCCATGGGATTTCCCAAGCAAGAATACTTGAGTGAGTTGCCATTTCCTCTTCCAGGGGATCTTCCTGGACCAGGGATTGGACCCATGTTTCCTGTATTGGCAGGTGGATTCTTTACGACTGCACCACCAGTGCAGTCTTTGTTCCTACCTTTTGTCCCATTTTCCTTTTTTTCCCCATTTTCCTTCTTACTCAATAATTTCTCACAGACCTGCCTCAAATCACAAGTATAATGATGGATTCATTATTTTTATGGCCGTACTACAGGTCACGGTGTGCCTATAATACTAACACTTTCACGGCCTTTTGTATCCTTTATCATTAAGTTGCTATTATACCAAAGCGACACAATACATTGAGATAGTGAAGTTCAAACTCTGATTCTAACCATGGATGGTTTCATCCCCCCAGGGATTTTTGTCTGTCACACATAGAAAGCTCTGTAGAGTCAGGGATGCTCTAAATATCCTTCAATGCACAGGACAGATGCCACCACAAACAGTGATCTGGCTCATAATGTCAATGGTGCTAACACTGGAGAACCCTGAGTTAAAGTATATCTGTATTTTCAAGGTTTATAGCTGTCTTCAGATTTTTTCATAAAATATTGTAACAGTTCACATTTCTGCCAGAAAAATCAGAGTCCCCTTTGCTACTAGTCCAGAAGTTCTCAGCCCACATTTGACCAGTCTTCAAGATATTTCCCAGGACCAAGATAGGAAAGAGATTTTTTTGTTGCATTCTTAAACTATATACTGAACTAGAGCAAAGATTTCTGTATTTCTTCACCTTTTTTATTTGCCTATTACTATTATGTATGGGCTTCCATGGTGGCTCAGTGGTAAACTTGAATTTGCCTGCCAGTGCAGGAGACATGGGTTCAGTTCCTGGGTCAGGAAGATAGATTCCCTGAAGAAGGAAAGGGCAACCCACTCCAGTATTCTTGCCTGAAAAATCACATGGGCAGTGGAACTTGGCGGGCTACAGTCCATGGGGTCATAAAGGAGTCAGACACGACTTAGCAGCTAAACAGCAAAAACAATAACTATTAGTACATACAATATTAACAACTAAACAACAAGAACACATGTTATATGCCCATTTTTCTGCAGATATAAGCCTTTCGAATGACTCTTTAAAATGATTGTTTTTCAGTTGATTTGTGAGGCATATATTTGGCCTTAATCTTCTTTTTAAATTTTTTATTTAGTTATATATAACTATTGTCTTGTTTCTGAGTCTCTTGCATTATTTAAGGTGATTTTGACCCTCCCCCATGTTGATACTATATTGGCTTCCCAGGTGGTTCAGTTGGTAAAGAATCCGCCTGCAATGTGGGAGACCTGGGTTCCATCCATGGGTTGGGAGATTCCCTGGAGAAGGGAAAGGCTACCCGTTCCAGTATGCCAGCCTGGAGAATTTCAGGAAGTGTATAATCCATGGGGTCCGAAAGAGTCAGATACAACTGAGCAATGTTCAGTTGATATTATATATTTACATGTCAAAGTGTTCTTCTAAAATGTGTCAGTTATTCTTACACTGAGGACATAATCTCACTAATATTTTCAAGATGTTTGAAGTAGGTGAGAAGCCATTTTTTGAAAGATAGGTATTTATTCCAGCTTTAGGAACAATTCAATCTTCCCAAATAAATTGAAATACAACCTTGACATATGTTCAGTTCAGTTCAGTTCAGTTGCTCAGTCGTGTCTGACTCTTTGCGACCCCATGAGCTGCAGCACACCAGGCCTCCCTATCCATCACCATCTCCCAGGTCCACCCAAACCCATGTTCATTAAGTCGGTGATGCCATCCAAACATTTCATCCTCTGTTTCCACTTCTCCTTCTTCCCTCAATCTTTCCCAACATCAGGTTCTTTTCAAATGAGTCAGCTGTTCCCATTAGGTGGCCAAAGATTTGGAGTTTCAGCTTCAGCATCTGTCCTTCCAATGAACACCCAGAACTGATCTCCTCTAGGATGGGCTGGTTGGATCTCCTTGCAGGCCAAGGGACTCTCAAGAGTCTTCTCCAACACCACAGTTCAAAAGCATCAATTTTTCAGCACGCAGCTTTCTTTATAGTCCAACTCTCACATCATGTATTAAATGTCCATATATTAGTGAGTTTTGAGATGGATCTATGTGTTTGGTGTGACTTTGGGTAGCCTGTATGTTGACACTCAGGGCTATGTTCCTGCATTGCTGGAGAATTTGTGTGGTATGTCGTGCTCTGGAACTTATTGGCTCTTGGGTGGTGGCTGGTTTCAGTGTAAGTATGGAGGCTTTTGGATGATCTCTTACTAATTAATGTTCCCTGTAGTCAGGAGTTCTCTGGTGTTCTCAGGTTTTGGGATTAAGTCTCCTGCCTCTGGCTTTCAGTCTTATTCTTCCAGTAGCCTCAAGGCTTCTCCAACTATACAGCACTGATGATAAAAATTCTAGGTTAATGGTGAAAAGATTTTCCACAGTGAGGGACACCCAGAGAGGTTCACAGAGTTACATGAAGAAGAGGAGAGGGAGGAAGGAGATAGAGATGAGCAGGAGGAGAAAAAGGGGAGCTCAAGAGGAGAAAGACAGATCTAGGCAGTACTCTGTTCCCTAAGTGTTCTCTGTAACCCAGAACACCCAGAGAGATTCACAGAATTGGATTCAGAAGAGAAGGTGAAGGAAGGAAATAGAGGTGATCTGGGGGAGAAAAAGGCGAGTCAAAAGGGGGAAAGAGAAATTATCACACTCCTGAGTAAAAAAGGGTACTGAAGATTGGATTCTTAAATGTCCAAAATTGATATCAAATACTGAAAAACAAAGATTAAAAATCTAGAGTAGAGGTTAGACTCTTAAAAATACAATATTAAAAACAAAAACAACAACAACAAACAACACACACACATACACAATGCAGAAGAAGGTAAACTTTCAAACTCATTCTATGAGGCCACCATCACCCTAATTCCAAAACCAGACAAAGATGCCACATAAAAAGAAAACTATAGGCCAATATCATTGATGAACACAGATGAAAAAGTTCTTAACGAAATTCTGGCAAACAGAATCCAACAACATATTAAAAAGATCATACATCATGACTGAGTGGGCTTTATCCCAGGGATGCAAGGATTCTTTAATATCCACAAATCAATCAATGTAATACACCACATTAACAAATTGAAAGATAAAAACCATATGATTATCTCAATAGATGCAGAAAAGGCCTTTGACAAAATTCAAAATCCATTTATGATAAAAACTCTCCAGAAAGCAGGAATAGAAGGAACATGCCTCAACATAATAAAAGCTATATATGACTAATCCACAGCAAACATTATCCTCAATGGCGAAAAATTGAAAGCATTTCCCCTAAAATCAGGAACAAGACAAGGGTGCCCACTCTCACCACTATGATTCAACATAGCTTTGGAAGTTTGGCCACAGCAATGAGAGCGAAAAAGAAATAAAAGGAATACAGATAGGAAAAGAAGAAGTGAATCTCTCACTGTTTGCAGATGACATGATCCTCTACACAGAAAACCCTAAAGACTCTACCAGAAAATTATTAGAGCTAATCAATGAATATAGTAAAGTTGCAGGATATAAAAAAAAACACACACACACACACAGAAATCCCTTGCATTTCTATACACTAAAAATGAGAAAACAGAAAGAGAAATAAAGGAAACAATACCATTCACCATTGCAACAAAAAGAGTAAAATCCTTAGGAGTATATCTACCTAAAGAAACAAAAGACCTATACATAGAAAACTATAAAACACTGATGAAAGAAATCAAAGAGGACAAAAATTGATGGAGAAACATACCATGTTCATGGATTGGAAGAATCAATATTGTGAAAATGAGTATACTACCCAAAGCAATCTATAGATTCAATGCAATCCCTATCAAGCTACCAACAGTATTCTTTACAGAACTAGAACAAATAATTTCACAATTTGTATGGAAATACAAAAAAACCTCGAATAGCCAAAGCAATCTTGAGAAAGAAGAATGGAACTGGAGGAATCAACTGCCTGACTTCAGGCTCTACTACAAAGCCACAGTCATCAAGACAGTATGGTACTGGCACAAAGACAGAAATATAGATCAATGGAACAAAATAGAAAGCCCAGAGATAAATCCACGTACCTACGGACACCTTATCTTTGACAAAGGAGGCAAGAATATACAATGGAAAAAAGACAACCTCTTTAACAAGTGGTGCTGGGAAAACTGGTCAACCACTTGTAAAAGAATGAAACTAGAACACTTTCTAACACCATACACAAAAATAAACTCAAAATGGATTAAAGATCTAAATGTAAGACCAGAAACTATAAAACTCTTAGAGGAGAACATAGGCAAAACACTCTCCGACATAAATCACAGCAAGATCCTCTATGACCCACCTCCCAGAATATTGGAAATAAAAGCAAAACTAAACAAATGGGACCTAATGAAACTTAAAAGCTTTTGCACTACAAAGGAAACTATAAGTAAGGTGAAAAGACAGCCCTCAGATTGGGAGAAAATAATAGCAAATGAAGAAACAGACAAAGGATTAATCTCAAAAATATACAAGCAACTCCTGAAGCTCAATTCCAGAAAAATAAATGACCCAATCAAAAAATGGGCCAAAGAACTAAACAGACATTTCTCCAAAGAAGACATACAGATGGCTAACAAACACATGAAAAGATGCTCAACATCACTCATTATCAGAGAAATGCAAATCAAAACCACAATGAGGTACCATTACACGCCAGTCAGGATGGCTGCTATCCAAAAGTCTACAAGCAATAAATGCTGGAGAGGGTGTGGAGAAAAGGGAACCCTCTTACACTGTTGGTGGGAATGCAAACTAGTACAGCCACTATGGAAAACAGTGTGGAGATTTCTTAAAAAACTGGAAATAGAACTGCCATATGACCCAGCAATCCCACTTCTGGGCATACACACCGAGGAAACCAGATCTGAAAGAGACACGTGCACCCCAGTGTTCATCGCAGCACTGTTTATAATAGCCAGGACATGGAAGCAACCTAGATGCCCATCAGCAGACGAATGGATAAGGAAGCTGTGGTACATATACTCTATAGAATATTACTCAGCCATTAAAAAGAATTCATTTGAGTCAGTTCTAATGAGATGGATGAAACTGGAGCCTATGATACAGAGTGAAGTAAGCCAGAAAGATAAAGACCAATACAGTATACTAATGCATATATATGGAACTTAAAAAGATGGTAGCAATAACCCTATATGCAAAACAGAAAAAGAGACACATATGTACAGAACAGACTTTTAGACTCTGTGGGAGAAGGCGAGTGTGGGATGTTCTGAGAGAACAGCATTGAAACAAGTATATTATCAAGGGTGAAATAGATCACCAGCCCAGGTTGGATGCACGAGACAAGTGCTCAGGGCTGGTGCACTGGGAAGACCCAGAGGGATGGGATGGGGAGGGATGCGGGAGGGGGGATCAGGATGGGGAACACATGTAAATCCATGGCTGATTCATGTCAATGTATGACAAAAGCCACTACAATATTGTAAAGTAATTAGCCTCCAACCAGTAAAAATAACTGGAAAAAAAAAAGAAAGAAAAAAAAATGTCTGTATATAAGGAGACCTAAGTCTTGATTCATTCAACAATGTCCTCAGATGACTAATATGAAGCAAGTTAGTGAAAAGGTTGAAATGGTCAGTGTATCCTGGTTTTATGTATGTGGACTTTTGATCTTTTGGGCAAAGATCTGAACTAGGGCTAGAGTATGCCCTTAGGACTCATCAGAAAAAGATGAAAATCCAAGAATAACAGCAAAAAAAAAAAAAAAAAGATGTCACATCTGAAAAGAGAGAAAGAGGCTTGCTCCTCTGCTTTCATATAAAAACATTTAGTCAAATGAAAATGAAATAAGCACAGGAAAAACAAGGTTTGCTCCCTGATATTAAAAATGGCCAATGTTCAATTCCTATCCATTGTACTTTATAAGCATCCTTTTGTGAAGAGTTATTTTGTTCCCTTTGCTCATTTTTCTCTTGGGTCTTACAACCCATAAGTATTTAGACCATAAGTACTTAGTCTAAAACCCGTAAGTATTTAGTAGTAACTTTGATACTTTGGATAGATTTATTTTTTCTGTTTAATTATTTCTGCTGGGCATCAGGGGAATATAGTAGCACATGAAATGTCATAAAACCAAAGAAATGTTCTTACCGCATTCTCTCAGGGACTGTTTGAGTTATTAGCTCTGTATTCTCTTTCACGTCTTCTTTATTTCTCTCTCGCTCTCTCATACATAGAGACATGTATTGTTGGTGCTGTTCAGTCTCTAAGTCGTGTCTGATGCCTTGAGAAGCAGATTTTTCAGAACCACCTTGTTCCTCAGCATCCTCTGACACCTTCTCTCCTCACTTTCCCTCCTAACTTCCCTCACCACACTGGCTTCCTTTTTTTCATCTTAACATCTTAATCATCTTAACATCTAGAACATCTTAAACAAGCAACTTCCCCAGGGCCTTTGCACTGGCCACTCTCCCTGCCAGGCACACACTTCTGATAAATTCATGGCTCCTGCTCTCTCTTCCATGAGGTCTCTGTTCAAGTGTCACCTCATTTGCTGTCTTACCTGAAGACGCATAGAAATAGCATCCCTTCTTTACTCTTCCCTTTATACTTGCTTTCATTTTATTCATAGTAAGTGTCACCATATGACATGCTATATATATTTTTATTTGCTCTATTAGTTCTCCATGACTAGATTTTAGGAGATTTTGAATACCAAAACACTGTAGTCATTGTATGAACAAAATATTGACATCAATTTTCTATTTGCAAAGTATGTAAGATAGCATTTCAACAATGTGAGTAACGTCTACTTGCATGAAAATTAGTCACCTTTTTTCCCTTTACTTGTAGTCACTTCCACCACATGGCACCAACGAACATCACAGGAGTTTCAGAATTTCTTCTTCTGAGATTCTCAGAGGAACCAGAACTGCAGTCCTTCATATCTGGGCTTTTCCTCTGCATGCACCTGATCAATGTGTTTGGAAACCTTCTATCAAACTGGCTGTCAGTTCAGACTAGCACTCCACACCCCCATGTACTTCTTCCTCTCCAACCTGTCCTTTGTAAACATCTGCTTCACATCCATTACCCCCAAAGGTGCTGTGGAACATCCAGACACAGAGCAAAGCTATCACCTATGAAGGCTGCATCACCCAGATGTATTTTTTATACTCTTTGCAGGGTTGGATGACTTTCTCGTGACTGTGATGGCCTATGACCACTTTGTGGCCCTCTGCCACCCCTGCACTACACGGTCATCATGAACCCCCAAATCTGTGGAATTCTGGTTCTGGTTAGCTGGGCCATCACTGTCTTTCATTCCTTGTTACAGACCTTAATGGAGTTGATTCTTCTGTAGAACTGGAAATCCCTCACTATTTCTGTGAACTCAACCAGATGGTCCAACTTGCTTGTTCTGACAACCTTCTTCATGACATGGTGATTTCACAGCTGGGATGCTGGCTGGCGGTCCCCTGCCTGGGATATTTAACTCTTACTCTAAGATAGTTTCCCCCATATGTGGAATCTCGTCAGCTCAGGGGAAGCTTAAAGCCTCTTCCACCTGTATCTCACCTCTCTGTGTTCTCCTTATTTTATTGTACATGCTTAGGAAGGCACCTTAGCTCTGTTACTACCCACAATTCACACTCAATTGCAACAGCCTCAGTCATATACATTGTGGTCACACAAATGCTTAACCCCTTCATCTACAGTCTGAGGAACAAGGACTTAAAAATGGCTCTGAAAGCATTCTTTAGGATGACAACTATTAAAATACCAATTGATCCAAGCTGAAGAAGGGAGCATGAATGAAATGTTTAAAACCACACAGGGAGAAGCTACAATTTTTGGTCAGATTCTGGAAGTAGAAGTTGTTCCTTCCATTTATTTCACGGGGTTTCCATTTCTTTGACTTCACCTGCTCCATAAATTGATGTCATTCACTTGATTAAGCTTAGTAATGTCCCTGTTTCCAAGAGTTGTTCATGTTGTGCTTTCCCTCTCTCTCAAATTTGTTTTGAACTTTGGACCTGAACAACATGGGAATTACTGTTTATCATGCAAATTGATAGAATTCTGAAGAACAGAGTATTCTCAAATAATATTTAAAGTATTAAATGCTTTTCTTTCATTTTAATAAAGAATAGTCAGGAGCTGTACTACTCCTACGGTGGGGGTGGGTGGGGGGGCAGCAAGGGAGAATTACTCAAGACATTCATGGCTATTTATGTGTTTATAACAAGGAGAATCTCAGACCACTGATTTCATATTTGCATACATCGCTCCTTTATCTATCACCACCTGAGCTGCTCTTCCTGATATTCTGGACTAGAACATACATTATGTCTTGTTAGTTGTCACTCTGTTTGCCTCTTTAGGATTCTATTCCTTCATTCAGCTTTGTTTCCACAACACCTATCTTGTTTATTTCTGCTTACACACTCAGTCCTGCCTCTTTGCAACCCTTTGGACTGTAGCCTGCCAGTCCCCTCTATTCATGGGATTCTCCAGGTAAGAATACAGGAGTGGGTCGCCATTTCCTCCTCCAGGGGATCTTCCTGACCCAGGGATCAAGCTCCATCTAAGTCTCCTGCATTGGCGGGTGGGTTCTTTACCACTAGCACCACTTGGGAAGTCCTTGAGTCATCACAGTCACTGGCAAAAATAGATTATCATATACATGTCTTCAGGGAGAGTTCCCAACAGAACACAAGCTTCAGTGAACCATTTGATATAATAGACGTGTGTAATATGATGAAGAAAAATGTTAAGAAGCACTTTGTGTTATTTGGCAAAAGATTTCATTTTTCATACGATGCATCTATTTCTTTAATTATGGATGATCAGTATTCATGTAAAGCTGGAGTTACTTTGGAATTAAGAAGTTGAAGGCTTGTTTTGCTCTTTTTAATTGGATTTTCTTCTTATTTCTGCTTGAAAATCTACAGTTCTGCCTGCATATGAACCTTTTCACTTTTCTAAGTGAAATATTTCCCACTTTTATAAATAGATATAGTAATTTAAGGAATGATGAATGTACATTATAAATATCATCCAATACACATCTCTTTATGATCAGATACATCTACAGTCAGATAAAGAAGGATTCTCCTTTATGAGGAAATGGCAACCACTCCATTGTTCTTGACTGGGAAATCCCATGGACAGAGGAGCCTGGCAAGCTGTAGCACATGGAGTCACAAGAGTCAGACATGACTTAGTGACTAAACAACAAGGGCATCTCTACAATCATTATGATCATAGGGTGACTAAAATGAGAACTTGGATACCTTCTCGGTCTTGTGAACCAGAGTCACAATTTTTTCTCCATAAACATTCATTTCTTTTCATGCTCCCCTGATCACCTGGAAGGCAATCTCCATAAAGTCATATTTTGATACAGCTTTCTGAAAAAAAAAGAAAAAGTCTTGAATAATAGAAAGATCATCAATGGGTCTATATCGAAACAAATGGCAAAATCAAGAATCAGCAAATTTTTATAATTGCCTTCACTGCTGTGTATTTTTATTTTTGTATCATTAATCTGTTGCTATATAACAAATCATCCTGAAAGAAAATGATTTAACACTCAGTTCAGTTCAGTCACTCAGTCCTGTTGGACTCTTTGGGACCCCATGGACCACAGCACGCCAGGCTTCCCTGTCCATCACTAACTCCCGGAGCTTGCTCAACTCATGTCCATTGAGTTGGTGATGCCATCCAACCATCTCATCCTCTTTCATCTTCTCCTCCTGCCTTCAATCTTTGCCAGCATCAGGGTCTTTTCTAATAAGTCAGCCCTTTACATCAGGTGCCCAAAGTACTGGAGATTCAACTCCTTCAGATTTAACATTATGTTTCACTAAATAACTTTACATAGTAATGAATTGTGCACATTTCTGCTGGACTCTACATATGTCTTTATTCACCTCTATTCCAACAGCAGAGGTTCTGTTGATCTTGGCTGAGAGTTCTAACACAGTGGGAGCTCAGCGGGCTGAAGGATTCAGGAGGTTAGAACTTTTTTCTTTCTTTGTCCAGTAGGTGGCGAAACGATAAAGTTGGGTTTTTTTTGTTTGTTTTTTTGTTTGTTTTTTTTTAATTTTACCTGAGCTGCTTCTGTTTATGAATCTGCACTTTAGACCCTCCATGACCTGTCAGAGGAGTTTCTGTGCCCTAGCCATTGCTTTTGTGCCTCAGAGATTTTGGTACCTTGCTGCTGTCAGTATTCTTTGTGTGCTGCTAGGAATGCTGGGTGGGTAGTTCCCTGATGCATTATAGGTGGCTGGTGGGGGGGGACACAGGGTCATGGACACCTAGGTAGCTGGTGGAGGGGGACACAGGGTCACGGACACCTAGTTAGCTGGAGGGGACACAGGGTCATGGACACTAGGTAGCTGGGGGGGACACAGTGTCATGGACACTAGGTAGCTGGTAGGGGGGACACAGGGTCAGGGACACCTAGGTAGCTGGTGGGGGGACACAGGGTCATGGACACCTAGGTAGCTGGGACACAGGGTCATGGACACCTAGGTAGCTGGTGGAGGGGGGACACAGGGTCACGGACACCTAGTTAGCTGGAGGGGACACAGGGTCATGGACACTAGGTAGCTGGTGGGGACACAGGATCATGGACACTAGGTAGCTGGTAGGGGGGACACAGGGTCATGGACACTAGGTAGCTGGGGGGGACACAGGGTCATGGACACCTAGGTAGCTGGTAGGGGGGACACAGGGTCATGGACACTAGGTAGCTGGTAGGGGGGACACAGGGTCATGGACACCTAGGTAGCTGGTAGGGGGGACACAGGGTCATGGACACCTAGGTAGCTGGTAGCGGGGACACAGGGTCATGGACACCTAGGTAGCTGGTGGCGGGGACACAGGGTCATGGACACTAGGTAGCTGGTGGGGACACAGGATCATGGACACTAGGTAGCTGGTAGGGGGGACACAGGGTCATGGACACTAGGTAGCTGGTAGGGGGGACACAGGGTCATGGACACTAGGTAGCTGGGGGGGTCGGGCCACCTCTGCTCCTCCCTAAGCTGCAGGCACCCGATGCTGGAATGCCAGACCTGGTGCCACCTGTCCTGCTGCTTCTACCTTCCTTGGGATTGAATTTATAAAACAGCAAAAGGAAACACAGCCAGTAAGCTCTGGGACTGAATCCATAAGACACCTAAAAGAAGACAAAGGTAGTAAGCTTTTTTTTTTTTTTTTTTTTTTTTTTTTTTTTTTTTTTTTTTTTTTTTATTGTTGGAGGCTAATTACTTCACAACATTTCAGTGGGTTTTGTCAATACATTGATATGAATCAGCCATAGAGTTACACGTATTCCCCATCCCGATCCCCCCTCCCACCTCCCTCTCCACCCGATTCCTCTGGGTCTTCCCAGTGCACCAGGCCCGAGCACTTGTCTCATGCATCACACCTGGGCTGGGGATCTGTTTCACCATAGATAGTATACATGCTGTTCTTTTGAAATATCCCACCCTCACATTCTCCCACAAAGTTCAAAAGTCTGTTCTGTACTTCTGTGTCTCTTTTTGTTTTGCATATAGGGTTATCATTACCATCTTTCTAACTTCCATATATTATGTGTTAGTATGGCTGTAATGTTTTCTTATCTTCTGGCTTACTTCACTCTGTATAAAGGGGGCTCCAGTTTCATCCACTGCTCATTAGGACTAGGTTCACAAATGAATTCTTTTTGACGGGCTGGAGTAAATTCCATGGTGTATAATGTACCACAGCTTCTTATCCCATTCATCTGGGCTGATGGGATCTCTAGGTTGCTTACATGTCCTGGCTATTATAAACAGTGCTGCAATGAACATTGGGGTGCACGTGTCTCTTTCAGATCTGGTTTCCTCAGTGTGTATGCCCAGGAGTGGGATTGCTGGGTCATATGGCAGTTCTATTTCCAGTTTTTAAGGAATCTCCACACTGTTCTCCATAGTGGCTGTACTAGTTTGCATTCCCACCAACAGTGTAAGAGGGTTCCCTTTTCTCCACACCCTCTCCAGCATTTATTGCTTGTAGACTTTTGGATAGCAGCCATCCTGACTGGCAAGTAATGGTACCTCATTGTGGTTTTGATTTGCATTTTCTCTAATAATGAGTGATGTTGAGCATCTTTTCATGTGTTTGTTAGCCATCTGTATGTCTTCCTTGGAGAAATGTCTGTTTAGTTCTTTGGCCCATTTTTTGATTGGGTCATTTATTTTTCTGGAATTGAGCTGCAGGAGTTGCTTGTTTATTTTTGAGATTAATCCTTTGTCTGTTTCTTCATTTGCTATTATTTTCTCCCAATCTGAGGGCTGTCTTTTCACCTTACTTATAGTTTCCTTTGTAGTGCAAAAGCTTTAAGTTTCATTAGGTCCCATTTGTTTAGTTTTGCTTTTATTTCCAATATTCTGGGAGGTGGGTCATAGAGGATCTTGCTGTGATTTATGTCGGAGAGTGTTTTGCCTATGTTCTCCTCTAGGAGTTTTATAGTTTCTGGTCTTACATTTTAGATCTTTAATCCATTTTGAGTTTATTTTTGTGTATGGTGTTAGAAAGTGTTCTAGTTTCATTCTTTTACAAGTGGTTGACCAGTTTTCCCAGCACCACTTGTTAAAGAGGTTGTCTTTTTTCCATTGTATATCCTTGCCTCCTTTGTCAAAGATAAGTGTCCATAGGTTCGTGGATTTATCTCTGGGCTTTCTATTCTGTTCCATTGATCTATATTTCTGTCTTTGTGCCAGTACCATACTGTCTTGATGACTGTGGCTTTGTAGTAGAGTCTGAAGTCAGGCAGGTTGATTCCTCCAGTTCCATTCTTCTTTTCAAGATTGCTTTGGCTATTCGAGGTTCTTTTTTGTAATTTCCATACAAATTGTGAATTCCTTTGTTCTAGTTCTGTGAAAAATACCGTGTAGCTTGATAGGGAATTGCAATTGAATCTAATAGATTGCTTGGGGTAGAATAGCCCCATTTTGATAATATTGATCTTCCAATCCATGAACACGGTATGTTTCTCCATCTGTTTGGTGTTCGTCCTCTTATGATTTCTTTCATCAGTGTTTTATAGGTTTTCTATGTATAGGTCTTTTGTTTCTTATGGGAGATATACTCCTAAGTATTTTTATTCTTTTTTGTTGCAATGGTGAATGGTATTGTTTCCTTAATTTCTCTTTCTGTTTTTTCATTGTTAGTATATAGGAATGCAAGGGATTTCTGTGTGTTAATTTTATATCCTGCAACTTTACTATATTCATTGATTAGTTCTAGTATTTTTCTCGTAGAGTCTTTAGGGTTTTCTATGTAGAGGATCATGTCATCTGCAAACAGTGAGAGTTTCACTTCTTCTTTTCCTATCTGGATTCCTCTTCTTTTTCTGCTCTGATTGCTGTGCAAAACACTTCCAACCCTATGTTGAAACATAGTGGTGAGAGTGGCACCTTGTCTTGTTCCTGATTTCAGGGGAAATGCTTTCAATTTCACCATTGAGGGTGATATCTGGGCTGCTGTGGGTTTGTCATATATAGCTTTTATTATGTTGAGGTATGTTCCTTCTATTCCTGCTTTTTGGAGAGTTTTTATCATAAATGGATGTTGAATTTTGTCAAAGGCTTTCTCTGCATCTATTGAGATAATCATATGATTTTTTATCTTTCAATTTGTTAATGTGGTGTATTACATTGATTTGCGGATATTAAAGAATCCTTGCATTCCTGGGATAAAGCCCACTTGGTCATGGTGTATGATTTTTTTAGTATGTTGTTGGATTCTGTTTGCTAGAATTTTGTTAAGGATTTTGGCATCTATGTTCATCAGTGATATTGGCCTGTAGTTTTCTTTTTTTGTGGCATCTTTGTCTGGTTTTGGAATTAGGGTGATGGTGGCCTCATAGAATGAGTTTGGAAGCTTACCTTCATCTGCAATTTTTCTGGAAGAGTTTGAGTAAGATAGGTGTTAGCTCCTCTCTAAATTTTTGGTAGAATTCAGAAGCTGTGAAGCCATCTGGTCCTGGGCTTTTGTTTGCTGGAAGATTTCTGATTACAGTTTCGATTTCCTTGCTGGTGATGGGTCTGTTAAGATCTTCTATTTCTTTCTGGTTCAGTTTTGGAAAGTTATACTTTTCTAAGAATTTGTCCATTTCATCCAAGTTGTCCATTTTATTGGCATAGAGCTGCTGGTAGTAGTCTCTTATGATCCTTTGTATTTCAGTGTTGTCTGTTGTGATCTCTCCATTTTCATTTCTAATTTTGTTAATTTGGTTCTTCTCCCTTTGTTTCTTAATGAGTCTTTCTAATGGTTTGTCAATTTTGTTTATTTTTTCAAAAAAACAGCTTTTAGCTTTGTTGATTTTTGCTATGGTCTCTTTAGTTTCTTTTGCATTTATTTCTGCCCTGATTTTTAAGATTTCTTTCCTTCTGCTAACTCTGGGGTTCTTCATTTCTTCCTTCTCTAATTGCTTTAGGTGTAGAGTTAGGTTATTTATTTGGCTTTTTTCTTGTTTCTTGATGTAAGCCTGTAATGCTATGAACCTTCCCCTTAGCACTGCTTTTACAGTGTCCCATAGGTTTTGGGTTGTTGTGTTTTCATTTTCATTCATTTCTATACATATTTTGATTTCTTTTTTGATTTCTTCTATGATTTGTTGGTTATTCAGAAGCGTGTTATTTAGCCTCCATATGTTTGAATTTTTAACAATTTTTTTCCTGTAATTGAGATCTAATCTTACTGCACTGTGGTCAGAAAAGATGACTGGAATGATTTCAATTTTTTTGAATTTTCAAGACTAGATTTATGGCCCAGGATGTGATCTATTCTGGAGAAGGTTCCGTGTGCACTTGAGAAAAAGGTGAAGTTGATTGTTTTGGGGTGAAATGTCCTATAGATATCAATTAGGTCTAGCTGGTCCATTGTGTCATTTAAGGTTTGTGTTTCCTTGTTAATTTTCTGTTTAGTTGATCTATCCATAGTTGTGAGTGGGGTATTAAAGTCTCCCACTATTATTGTGTTACTATTAATTTCCTCTTTCATACTCGTTAGTGTTTGCCGTACATATTGCGGTGCTCCTATGTTGGGTGCATATATATTTATAATTGTTATATCTTCTTCTTGGATTGATCCTTTGATCATTATGTAGTGTCCTTCTTTGTCTCTTTTCACAGCTTTTATTTGAAAGTCTATTTTATCTGATATGAGTATTGCGACTCCTGCTTTCTTTTGGTCTCCATTTGCATGAAATATTTTTTTCCAGCCCTTCACTTTTAGTCTGTATGTGTCTCTTGTTTTGAGGTGGGTCTCTTGTAGACAGCATATATGGGGGTCTTGTTTTTGTATCCATTCAGCCAATCTTTGTCTTTTGGTTGGGGCATTCAACCCATTTACATTTAAGGTAATTATTGATAGGTGTGGTCCCGTTGCCATTTACTTTGTTGTTTTGGGTTCACGTTTATACAACCTTTCTGCATTTCCTGTCTAGAGAAGATCCTTTAGCATTTGTTGAAGAGCTGGTTTGGTGGTGCTGAATTCTCTCAGCTTTTGCTTATCTGTAAAGCTTTTGAGTTCTCCTTCATATCTGAATGAGATCCTTGCTGGATACAGTAATCTAGGTTGTAGGTTATTCTCTTTCATTACTTTCAGGATGTCCTGCCATTCCCTTCTGGCCTGGAGGGTTTCTATTGATAGGTCAGCTGTTATCCTTATGGGAATCCCTTTGTGTGTTATTTGTTGTTTTTCCCTTGCTGCTTTTAATATTTGTTCTTTGTGTTTGATCTTTGTTAGTTTGATTAATATGTGTCTTGGGGTGTTTCGCCTTGGGTTTATCCTGTTTGGGACTCTCTGGGTTTCTTGGACTTGAGTAGCTATTTCCTTCCCCATTTTAGGAAGTTTTCAGCTATTATCTCCTCGAGTATTTTCTCATGGCCTTTCTTTTTGTCTTCTTCTTCTGGAACTCCTATGATTCGAATGTTGGGGCGTTTCACAGTGTCCCAGAGGTCCCTGAGGTTGTCCTCATTTCTTTTGATCCTTTTTTCTTTTTCCTCTCTGCTTCATTTATTTCCACCATTTTATCTTCTACCTCACTTATCCTATCTTCTGCCTCCGTTATTCTACTCTTGTTTCCCTCCAAAGTGTTTTTGATCTCATTCATTGCATTGTTCATTTTTAATTGACTCTTTTTTATTTCTTCTAGGTCTTTATTAAACAATTCTTGTATCTTTTCAATCTTTGTCTCCAGGCTATTTATCTGTAACTCCATTTTGTTTTCAAGATTTTGGATCAATTTTATTATCATTATTCTAAATTCTTTTTCAGGTAGATTCCCTATCTCCTCCTCTTTTGTTTGACTTGGTGGGCATTTTTCATGTTCCTTTACCTGTTGGGTATTTCTTTGCCTTTTCATCTTGTTTAGATTGCTGTGTCTGGAGTGGACTTTCTGTATTCTGGAGGTCTGTGGTTCCTTTTTATTGTGGAGTATTTACCCAGTGGGTGGGGTTAGACGATTGGCTTGTCCAGGTTTCCCGGTTAGGGGAGCTTGTGTCAGTGTACTGGTGCGTGGAACTTGATTTCTTCTTTTTGGAGAGCAATGGAGTGCCCAGTAATGAGTTTTGAGATGGGTCTATGTGTTAGGTGTCACCTTGGGCAGCCTGTATGTTGACATTCGGGGCTATGTTCCTGTGTTGCTGGAGAATTTGCGTGGTATGTCTTGCTCTAAAACTTACTGGCTCTTGGGTGGTGGTTGGTTTCAGTGTAGGTATGGAGGCTTTTGGACGGTCACTTATTGCTTAAAGTTCCATGTAGTCAGGAGTTTTCTGGTGTTCTCAGGTTTTGGGCTTAAGTTTCCTGCCTCTGGATTTCAGTTTTATTCTTCCTGTAGTCTCAGGACTTCTCCAACTATACAGCACTGATAATAAAACTTCTAGGTTAATGGCGAAAAGATTCTCCCCTGTTAGGGACACCCAGAGAGGTTCACAGAGTTACATGAACAGGAGAAAAGGGAGGAGGGAGATAGAGATGAGCAGGAGGAGAAAAAGGGGGACTCAAGAGGAGAGAGACAGATCTACGCAGCTGTCTGTTCCCAGAGTGTTCTCCGTATCTCAGACACCTACAAGGATTCACAGAATTGTAATCCATGTCTTTTCAACCTTAAGAGCAACAACCTTTCATTCTTTCCAGGATCCTACAGAGAAAAGCTGTGATCTCTAGTTTCACCTTGATTGCATGTCAGGGCTGGAGCACAGCTATTTAAGGCTTGTACGAATTTTTTCACACATGTAAATCAACATCCTCAAGCCTCCCTGCCCGGGTTCTTTGTTTGTGGAATAGGAATAATAGTAATATCTGCCTCATAACATTGATTTAAGTATTAAAGGAGAAAATGAGGGACTTCCCTGGTGCTCCAGTGGCTAAGACTATGTGCTACCATTGCAGAGGGCCCAGGTTCGATCCCTGGTCAGGGAACTAGATCCCACATACTACAACTAAGAGCCCACATGCCAAAAGTAAAGATCCCGAGTGCTGCCACTAAGGCCTGGCATAGCCAGATAAATATATAAATATTCTTTTTAAAAAAGGAAAATGAACATAAAATGGTAAGCAGAGTGACTAGTATAGTATGTTCAGGACATACTTGCTCTAATTACAATGTTCATTATTATAGGAACAAAAATTCAATTTTTTAAAATTAGCCAGAAAAAACCAGTGCTGGGGGATAGAATGTAGAAGTGTGATCAGCCTCAGGGGTGGCCCTGGTGCGATGAGGCCTGGGCTCTGCCTCTGCTGGGCTGTCCTGTGCAAGGACAGGTCCTGACTCAGGCCCATGTGCTTCATCCAGAAGCTGAAAGGGACTGGACCAGACTGGGAGCAGGGGTTGGAGCTGTGAAGGCTCCATACCCCCAGCCCCGTCACTCATCACTGAGACTTCCCCTCAGAGCCTCAGATGACCGGGAACCTCCTTGACATGGAGCTCCAGGTGGCCTTTGGCCGTGAACTTGGAAGTTGGTCTGTGAGCTGGAGCTATTTGCCTTCTCTAGACTAGAGCATCCCTCAGCCCTTAGATTCTGTCTTTAGGAATAGATGAAGCAGGAAAGCAAGTCCTCTGTACATTTTCAGAGCTCTTCTGTCTCCTTGTCAAAGGATAAAGATTCCTATCCCCAGCCAGTAGAGTATGGCTCCCTTCCACGTTACATACCAGAAAAGCCTTTATGGGTGGGTTAAGAGGGAGTCTGCCTTTTGGGCCCTTTGTGCTGGTCTGACCTGTTCTCCATCCCTTCAGTGAGACCCGGGGAGCCTGTCCAGGTGCAGGAAACGTTCCCCTGGAGGCTGGTGTCTCAGCTGCAGGCTCTGAGAATACAGATTTCTTCTTCTACCTGTTACTGTTGGTGTCTATGGATAAAGGAACCAAATAAACATGTTGTCATTTCCACTTTTTTCCCCTCAGGATTCCAGAAGAGCATCTGAAAGCCATCCAAGATTATTTAAGCACTCAGCTCTCCCTGGACTCTGATTTTGTGAAGTCGGGCTCCAGCAGTCTCCCTCACCTGAAGAAACTGACCACACTCCTCTGCAAGGAGCTCTATGGGTAATGGCTGCCCAGTGGGGTTGGGAGGGGGGCGGACAGCGGACCAGGAATCAGCTCATTAGGGTGATCCCTGCACTTGGCCCAGCTGTCACTTGGGATAATTGAGCAGTCGGTAGGACTTAGAAATCTGTGGTTGCTGGAGGTTTTGTTTTCATGGTATTTGAACTTGGTGGTGGCTGCGTTTAAAAAAAAAAAAGAGAAAGAAAGTTAATTTGAGGCCAGTTGCCATGGGAAGGGGTGGGCGGAAGTACACTGCCAGCCCTTCCACACTTGCTCAGGATGCGGTGGTTAAGGCTTTCACTGCTTCTTGTCCTTCTTGCTGCAGCCAGCACATTTGATAAGCACATAAGGTCACCAAGGGGAGATAAATTAAAGTCAGCCCTTTACTGTGTGGGTAGGGATGGCCCGAGATTGCAGTGGTGGCAGGTTTTTAAAATGAGCCGATTCACCAAAATGTCAGTGTTCTGCGAGTGAATTCACTGAAGGACGGATTGGTAAAAATTCCAATTCCTTTCCGTGTTTTAATTTCATTACCATTAAAATTAACAGTGAAGGACAGGGAAGCCTGGCATGCTGCCGTCCGTGGGGGTCACAAAGAGTCAGACACAAATTAGGAACTGAACAACAAAAACAAAAATATTTTGATTATTAGAAACAAAATTAAGACTGATATGCTATCTGAAGAATTGACAAAAATATTACTTTAAATGCTTGAAAAAATTGACAATCACATTTTAAAGCATCTGAAAGAAATTACAAAGACCCAAAACAATCCCATGGCAAATGAAAGGTCAGCATTTTGGTTGGAAAAATAGCATTTCATGGGGGTGAGGTTTTATCAGCCTCTACTTTGTGTTTTATTACATAAACATCAGTTTCAAAATTCTTTTGTCAGTTTCTCTGGTGCCCTATCTATCTTCACTTAGTTGATATGCAAAAAAAGAGTCTTTCATCATCAGTAATCAAATTGAACCTTCCTTTTAAAGGCTCTTAAAAGCACAATCAGTACATTTGGTAAATTCAGCAAATAATTTCTTTGACAAATTGAGCACTCATCAAATTGCCCAGTCAGGTTTCATTTCAATGAATTGGCTTGCAACTAATGCAGTTTCAGCCTTTGAGCCCAGAGCCATCATTTTTGTAGATTTCCAGGGAAAGCTATTTCTCCATATGATGCTGTTGTTATAAATCATTTACTACTAGGAAACACACACACACGGCACTTCCTTTTTAAGAAGCATGATTTCATGATGGCCGGTAGCACGTTTTTATTTCTGCTCCAGTGGAGGTCCTGCCCTTTGCTGCTTCCTTGTCCTGGAGGAGCTGTACCTTTCCGTGTCTCTGTCTCCATAAGCTTCATGTAGCCACCCAGCAACTTTGCCCAACACTGCTGTGCTCCCTGGACTTTCCTAGAATCTAGGTCACCTCACCCTTGTGTGCCAGCAGCTTCCTCAGCGCAGCTAGCTCTCTAGGTTTCCATGCCTTTATTTACTGGATGGTTATCTTCAAGTTAGAAGCAGAGACACTGTGATGTTCTAAATCCTGTACCTCCACTTGTTTGTCTTCGCTTCATAGGCAAAGTGATAGTCAGGCTTGGAGATGCAGTTAGGGATGGCATTTTAGAAAACCTGAGGAACCAGGTGGCACTGTGGTAAGAATCCACCTGCCAATGCAGGAGACACAAGAGGTGCGGGTTCAATCCCTGGTTGGAGAATATCCTCTGGAGGAAGAAATAGCAACCCATTCCAGTATCCTTGCCTGGGAAATCCCATGGACAGAGGAGCCTGGAGGACTACAATCCATGGTGTCGCAAAAGAGTCAGACACGACGGAGCGATTAAACAACAACCTGTGTGCTATCTGGCAACACTGGCAGGAACCACATCACGCAGGCCTCCCAAGGCCAGGTGGAGATTTTCAGTATGGCGCTGAAATCTGAGTCAGGACTCTGGAGATTGGACCATAGGAGGCAGACCGAAAGCAGCAGACAGCTGGGAGCTGCCGTGATGTGAGGCTGGCCCACAAGAAAAGAAGTCAGAGGAGACAGGGATTTGCTTTACATTCTGCTGAGTCCTGGCTTTGGACAGTGCCTGGCATACAGGAACAGCTGATAGATATTAGTTAATTGACCCAATGGTTGGGAGGATGTGGGTGCTGAGAGCTGGTGTGCCCTGGGCGGGTGTGGATTGGTGGAGCTGGCAGATGGATGTAGGGTCAGGGGAAGGCAAATCAAGGGTGATCCCTAGATTTTTGGTGCAAGAAGCTGAGTGGTGGGTGGCGCCAGTTACTCAGATGGGGGACGTCAAGGAGGAAAGGGTTGAGGAGGATCATCTTTGTCTGATCTGCCACTGGCTTGAGGCGTTGTTAGACATCCTGTGAGCGGAGCCATCAATCAAGGATTTAGTTCTAGAAATTAGATCCCAGGAGACCTCAGGAGTAAGGGTATATACATCTGGGAGTCATCGGCATGTAGTGGGCACTTGAAGCTGGGAGACACGTGGGGTAGGTCCTCATAGCGGGGAGTACATATGGAGGGGAAGAGGGCAGGGGTAGATGCTGAGAGGTGGGTGGAAGAGAAGGACCTGGCTGAGGATGAAGCCAAAGGCAGCAGGTTTGTCCACTCAGACCAGCTGGCCCAACACAGACACCAGGGTGAGGATGGGAAAGTCACAGAGAACTAAGGAGTAAGAAACAGTGCAAAGAGCCTCTCCTGCAAAAATGTCATTGCAATGTCATTGCCTGCAACTAAAAGAGCCTCAGCAACACAAAGGCTCTAGGAAGATTTGTAACCCTAAGTTAGATCATCTGCAGAGAAAGAGAACAAAAAGTTAAGTCTCCAGAGTCTGGAAATACTTGATAACTCCTGAAATGAAGAAATAAGAAGAATTATAAGTAGGATTTCTTTCTTAATAAGTAGGATTTTAAAATAACAGTTCAAGGTATGGGAGAGGGTGTTTTATCAATTAAGTAAGGATTTTAATAAAGAAACCAACCAACCAAACAAACAAAAATACCTCATCATCATTATAACTGCTTCTTTGGAGGCCATAAAATAAACCCACAGTTTTCAAAGCAGATTTATAAAACAAATCACAAAACAGAGCAGTGTCAGGAAAGCCTATATATATATATATATATATATATATATATATATATATATATAAAACAAGAGAGGACTAGATAAGCACCTGCAAAGAATGTGTGGTTAAAAAAACAATAGTCTTTGGAAATAGGGCATAGAGATTCAACTTATAGCTGGTAGGGTGGGCTCTCCAAGAAGCAGGGAAAAAATGATGCTTATTTGATAACTAAATATATATATATTTTAAAAGTTTTCAGGCTCATAAAGGAGCTAAATCCAGATATTAAGAAGCCTTATAATGATCCAGTCACAGAACAACCAAACAGGAGTACTGAAACCTCTCTTTACAGTCTTCTAAGCCACAAGCAAAGATGAATTCAGAAAGTAATTAATTATGAATAGCACCATTACTTTTCAAAATTATGATAGTTAATATTATTCATACTCTTTGATGACATGATAAAAAGACTGAAGCAGCATCTCCAAGAAGACTACTGATTTCTCCTTGGGATTAACTTAACATAGATATCCTTCAAAAGCCTAAGGAGTCTTTGCCGATTTAAAAAAAGTGGTAAAAATGTACTAATCACATGCCTTCCCTTCAGAAAGTTTCCAAGAATTTTTTCCAGAAATGTTAGGGTGCTGGTGATCCTAAAAATAAGAACCCAGAAGCCTCCTGAGCAGCTGGATATGAATACACCCGAAGCAGAAGTGTCCGTTCTGCGTTCCCAGAACACAGAATGGTGATGAAAATAGAGATAACAAAACTAGCCACCACCATCTGGGTGCTTTTAGACCATCTCCTAAATCACAGTTGAATTAAGGAAGGCACTTGATGCAATGATAGCCTGCCTGGGATAGGTTTGGGAACCCAGAGAAATCAAGCCTCTGTATATCAGAACTCTAGGTGATGTAGCCAAAACCCTACTTGGAGGAAAAGCCAAAGATGTAAATGCTCTGTTACAGAAAGGGGGCGGGGCCAGAATAATAAGTGAAACACACAAGCTTAATCCAGGCTCTCAGTCTCCTGAAGGCATCATGGGCCATGCCCTGCCTGTGGCGTAGATACTGCCAGTCAAGCAAGGTACTGGAAACAGTCATCTGTTCAGTATTTGTGAATAAAGATTGGATGTGTGCCAACTATGAGCCAAGGCTTCCCAGGTAAAGAACTCACCTGCCAATGCCGGAGACATTGAGACGTGGATTCGATTCCTGGGTTGGTAAGATCCCCTGGAGGAGAGCATTGGCAGCCTACTCCAGTATTCATGCTTGGAGAATCCCATGGACAGAGGAGCCTGGCGGGCTACAGTCGATAGGGTCGCAAAGAGTCAGAAATGAGCGAATTGACACACGCTACCAAAAGCCAGATACTGTTCCAGGGGCTAGAGATACAGTAGTGAACCAAAGTCTTTAAGAAATCTCTGTTAAGTGAATGAATAGTAAAAACAGCTGGAAAGGAAAAGAGCAAGGGGGAAATAATTAAAAACAAAAATAAATTAGGGAAAAAGTCAAGGAAATTTTTAAAATTAGAAATGTAGGAGATTTAATAATTTGCATTAAAGATTTACAAGCCATAAAGAATACAATTACATAGCTGCAAATCTTCAAATTATAATTAAATGTAATAAATATTTAATGTGAAATATGAAACATAAAAATTACTGTACATGCCCTACTTTGAACTTTGAACAAGGAATAATATAACCATAATTTATAAATTATTCAGGAATGACAAAAATCACCTAATTCAATATTCAAGAAAGGTACAATTCCAACCCAGAAACCTAATCAAGATAATAGCCTAAAATAATAAACTATATCTGGTTTCATTTATTAATATAAGTATATAATATTTCAGTAATATTCTAGCAAATATAATTTAGTGGTATGAAAAATGTAGGTTTTATCTAAGAAATCATTCCAAAAATGTGTCAACATAAAACACTGTAATTTAGCAGTAGGTTAAAAATAAAGAAATCATTTGCATAGATGTCCTAATAGACCTGATAAAAGTAATTTCTAATTTTTAAAAATAATTTTTTAAAAAGGAATAGAAGGATATCTCCTTAATAATGCAATATGTGTCAAATGTAAAACCAATTACACTTGACAGGCAAACATTAAAATCGTTCCATTAAACATTTAACAAAAGGAAAAGAAATTGCATGAGAAATTTTTGCTAAAGCAAAAAAAAGCAAAAAATTGGAATAGAAAAATTAAGAAAACAAAGGATCAGAATATTCCTTCTGAGTCTGCAGATCTGGATTGAGAGATGTTGGATGTTCCAGCTGGAAACTGAATGGAAATCTTGGGAAAATTGACCATCTATCCGAGACCAAGTGGGCTTCCCTGGTAGCTCAGCTGGTAAAGAATCAGCCTGCAATGCAGGAGACCCTGGTTCAATTCCTGGGTTGGGAAGATCCGCAAGAGAAGGGAAAGCCTACCCACTCCAGTATTCTGGCCTGGAGAATTCCATGGACTGTATAGTCCATGGGGTCGCAAAGAGTCAGACAGTACTGAGTGACTTTCACTTTCACTGAGACCAAGGTGGGCCCAATCTTTACTCCTCGTTTTCCCTTGAGCTGGTGACCTAAAGCTGAGACAAGCTTCCCGGGGACGCTGCTGATGGGAACTTCCTTGGACAAATCCTTTCTGTATCATAAGACCAGTGCTCAGGTCTTTCAACTCAAGTCCCTATGTGTCATTGGTCATTCTAACCCTAACCAACATCTCCAGGCATGACTGAAAGCCAGATTTCTCAAAATTTTACCCAAGTTGGAAATACAGAGAATAACAGCATCATTCTTAGAAAATTCTAAAGATTCAGTTTGTGTATATGTACTTGTGCTTTTAAAATGTCATTTTAAAAAAGGAGAACAGTGAGGGGGATCTATTTGATGTTATAACATGTTCCGAATTAGTGCTTTAGAATTTTTTTGGCCTAGAATTCTTTAATGAAGTGATAGTGTTATAGCCATGAGTTCCAGGAAACAAACTCACTCAGAAGGACAATGCAGATAATGGAGTGCAATTTATTACATTGGCGGGCCCAAGGCAGAGTCTCCTCTTAGCCAAGGACCCTGACCAGCATTTGTGAAAATCTTTTATACCCCACGTGTACGTGTCCGAACCCACCACCCCAAATTCCTTGAGACTTACAAAGGAAGGGTAAATACAATCCCGATAACCCCATCGTTCATGTGTTATGTGTTCAAACAGTTAATAATCAATAAGCCTGCGGTTACGTTCCAACCAGTTAATAACCGATAAGCCTGTGGTTACATTCCGATAGATACTGTCCGGAGGCAGGGGTGATTAGGGTATGTTTTCTCTTAGGTGATGAGTAACCTGGATATGATCTTCAAGATTCCCCTGTCCAGAGGGGGTCTTATCCTTCTGTTGTAGCTTCCATAGGAACTAAGCCCAGAGTTCAGAGTCCATTGGAGAGGTGGCCGAGCATGACCAGCATGAACAGGCCTAAGGTGGAGTCCAGGCCCTATGAATTCCTTCTTCATTCCGCCCCCATTGATGCTCTTAGCTCATATTATGAGCATCATTCATAGGGAAATATTGCACCCTGGTTCTCCGACTGCCAGTTTGAGAGAATGACATCAACCTTCCGGTTACAAAGTTCATAATACATTGTAAAATTCAGGGTTTACAAAACAGAACTATCAAGGCAACTATAACAGTGGTAAATATAGTTTTCCACCAATCGCCCTTCACCCAAGATAGGACTGAAGTCTAGAAAGGAATGTTTTCATTTGACATTGCTTTTACCTGGTTTTTCTTGTCGTCTAAAGCAGTCGATACATTGTCAGATACGTCAGGAATGTATACACAACATTCAACCTTAATTTTAGCACAGGTCCCTCTTTGAGCAGCTGTGAGTATGTCCAAAGCCATTTTATTATGAATTACTGCTTTTCTCATTTGGATTTGCTCTTCATTTAAGGCTTGGATGGCTTTTGTTCTATCTAGGAGGGCCTGTTTTGTGAAATTAGTCAAGGCCTCTGCTTTAATCATAATATCTGTTGTCCCTATAGAGGGTACGAATAAGGCAGCAATATACTCATACCATTGAAACACAGATCTTGTCCACCTAGCATGTAAATAAGGTAGATTTACTGGGGCTTGTTGTAGGTTAGGCTTTTGTTACACTGGCATTTATATCAAATGTAACCCCATGACCCGAGTCTATTGACTGTAGGTCTTACACCAAGAGAGCAAGGAGAGGTTATGATTGACAAGAGAGAGGAAAGTCTCTATTTGTCATCCCAGAAAAGAGCAGAGTGGTTTAAAATCTCGTTGGTGGAGTGGTGACACCCACCAAGGAAGCCCATCCATCACAGACAGAGGCATAGCCCCACGTACCCAGCAGTTGTAGGTGTTGTGGAAGTCTGCGTAGGAATGTGCCCATGAGATGAAAACATTGTCCTGAGTTGAAACAGAAGTTAAATTCAAAATCATGTTGATGAGGCCAAGGAGCAGGAGTTGATTGTGCGGCTTCATCCTGAAGGGGCTCGTTCGGGATCTTCTTTTCCTTCTTCTTAAGGATGGTCTTAGTCTCTCTCGGGTCAGCGGGGTCCCTCTGTGCAGTCCACTCAGCATTTTCTGGGTTTGCGTGGTATATTCTCTTCACCCTCGTATGATGGATCAAGGGACAATACCTGCAACTGTAACTGCAGTAGGGGTAGTTAGAATAACATAAGGGCCCTTTCACCAAGGGGCTAGCAAATCATGTTTCCGATCTTTTATCCATACTTGGTCACCAAGCGTAAACTCATGAATCTCTTCCTCAAGGGGGAGTGGCACCCTTTCTTGTACAAACTTAGTTACCCCATTTATTACCTTACCCAGTTCCATCTGCTGTGAAATCCTATCCCCCCTTATGTGAGGCAAATTTGTTGACACCTGTTTTATTATGGGAGGAGGCTTCCCATACACAATTTCGTATGGAGAATAGCCTTGGGACTGTGGGGACATCCTGAGTCTGAGCAGATCCGTCGGAAGCAAGTCCACCCAGGATCAGTCAGTCTCTATGATCCACTTGGAGAGATTCTTTAAGTGTCCGGTTGGTTCATTCCACCATCTCAGAACTCTGGACCTATATGCAGTGTGCAGTTTCCATTTGATGTTTAAAGTTTTCCTTACTTGTACTAAATCAGCTACAAAAGCCGGGCCATTGCCTGATCCAATGCTGGTAGGAAATCCAAATCTGGGAACTATTTCCCTAAGCAGGCACCAGGCTACTTCTGATGCTCTTTCAGTCCAGGTAGGAGAAGTTTTTACCCATCTCGAGAATGTACATATCCCACGTCACAGGCCATCTCCAGAAAAGCCAATTCATACTCACTAATGTATCCCCCTGCTTCTAGCCTGACAATTCCGAGGGGGTCAAGAATTTCATAGCAGATG